>NW_026733046.1:0-80000 GCF_028476545.2 Physella acuta | reverse complement strand
CACGACTGGTTGATGAAACACGACTGGTTGATGGTATAATGAAACACGACTGGTTGATGGTATAATGAAACATGACTGGTTGATGGTATAATGAAACATGACTGGTTGATGAAACACGACTGGTTGATGGTATAATGAAACATGACTGGTTGATGGTATAATGAAACACGACTGGTTGATGGTATAATGAAACACGACTGGTTGATGGTATAATGAAACACGACTGGTTGATGGTATAATGAAACATGACTGATTGATGAAACATGACTGGTTGATGGTATAATAAAACATGACTGGTTGATGAAACATGACTGGTTGATGGTATAATGAAACATGACTGGTTGATGGTATAATGAAACACGACTGGTTGATGGTATAATGAAACATGACTGGTTGATGGTATAATGAAACACGACTGGTTGATGGTATAATGAAACACGACTGGTTGATGGTATAATGAAACACGACTGGTTGATGGTATAATGAAACAAGACTGGTTGATGGTATAACGAAACATGACTGGTTGATGGTATAATGAAACATGAATTATTGATGAAACACGACTGATTGATGGTATAATTAAACATGACTGGTTGATGGTATAATGAAACATGACTGATTGATGAAACATGACTGGTTGATGGTATAATGAAACATGACTAGTTGATGGTATAATGAAACACGACTGGTTGATGGTATAATGAAACATGACTGGTTGATGGTATAATGAAACATGACTGGTTGATGAAACACGACTGGTTGATGGTATAATGAAACACGACTGGTTGATGGTATAATGAAACACGACTGGTTGATGGTATAATGAAACATGACTGGTTGATGGTATAATGAAACATGACTGGTTGATGAAACACGACTGGTTGATGGTATAATGAAACACGACTGGTTGATGGTATAATGAAACATGACTGGTTGATGGTATAATGAAACATGACTGGTTGATGGTATAATGAAACACGACTGGTTGATGGTATAATGAAACATGACTGGTTGATGGTATAATGAAACACGACTGGTTGATGGTATAATGAAACACGACTGGTTGATGGTATAATGAAACATGACTGGTTGATGGTATAATGAAACACGACTGGTTGATGGTATAATGAAACACGACTGGTTGATGGTATAATGAAACAAGACTGGTTGATGGTATAACGAAACATGACTGGTTGATGGTATAATGAAACATGACTTATTGATGAAACACGACTGATTGATGGTATAATTAAACATGACTGGTTGATGGTATAACGAAACATGACTGGTTGATGGTATAATGAAACATGACTGGTTGATGGTATAATGAAACATGACTGATTGATGAAACATGACTGGTTGATGGTATAATGAAACATGACTGGTTGATGAAACACGACTGGTTGATGGTATAATGAAACATGACTGGTTGATGGTATAATGAAACACGACTGGTTGATGAAACACGACTGGTTGATGGTATAATGAAACACGACTGGTTGATGGTATAATGAAACACGACTGGTTGATGGTATAATGAAACATGACTGGTTGATGGTATAATGAAACATGACTGGTTGATGAAACACGACTGGTTGATGGTATAATGAAACACGACTGGTTGATGGTATAATGAAACATGACTGGTTGATGGTATAATGAAACATGACTGGTTGATGGTATAATGAAACATGACTGGTTGATGAAACACGACTGGTTGATGGTATAACGAAACACGACTGGTTGATGGTATAATGAAACATGACTGGTTGATGAAACACGACTGGTTGATGGTATAATGAAACATGACTGGTTGATGGTATAATGAAACACGACTGGTTGATGGTATAATGAAACATGACTGGTTGATGGTATAATGAAACATGACTGGTTGATGATATAATGAAACACGACTGGTTGATGGTATAATGAAACACGACTGGTTGATGGTATAATGAAACATGACTGGTTGATGGTATAATGAAACACGACTGGTTGATGAAACACGACTGGTTGATGGTATAATGAAACACGACTGGTTGATGGTATAATGAAACATGACTGGTTGATGGTATAACGAAACACGACTGGTTGATGGTATAACGAAACACGACTGGTTGATGGTATAACGAAACAAGCTAGAGGAAGCAAACTGGAATCCAACAGCTCGAAGTCTTGGATTTCGCACATTTGCGCTGCCTTCTCGTACACAGTCAACAACAAATGTAGAACTAATTGTACTGGTAGAAGAAGCAGTAATAACCAGTTTAATGAGAGCGGTACCGCCCATGACGCCCTGATTATATTCACGGGGGGGGGGGGGGGGAGGGGTTGGGGTTGGGGGGTAAGGAGGGTTTTAGTGTTTTAAAGCAAATATTTTCAGTGACAGCATTGGTACTGTCGAATTCACAAATTAATCACTGAAAAGTAGAAAATAAAACTAAATAGCGGCGTGTGATACGCCGCGGGTCGGCTCGTTGCTTTATATTCTAAGTGTTAAATCCTTCCCATTTACATTCACGAAAAAGCACGGCCACCCACCATACATTTTTTAAAAATTTTACTGTAACACAATACGCTTTAATACAATTAGGTTATTTTCTAGGGGTTAGAACCAATCCAGTACAAATACTTGAGATGTTTGTTCGCGAAAAAGCGCCCCCCCCCCCCCAATACACACACTCCTCCCCACCATCTTGAACCAAGTTGGTAGAGAGAGATTTTTAACGTAACTAACTTTTTAAAAATGTTACACAATGCGCTTTAATACAATTAGTTTCCTTTTCTAAGTGATTTAGGTTACCTACTCACCAATCCAGTGTAAATCATTGTGATTTTATTTAGCGAAAAAGCGCCCCCCCCCCCTGCACCATCTTGATATAAGTCACTGCGTTTTTTTTTACGGTTAAACAATCGTACGATACGTTTTAATACAATTGGTTTCTTTTATAAGTGGTAACGTTTATCGATTCACCAATCTAGTGTAAATTCTTCCCATTTTAATCGCGAAAAAGCGCCCCCCCCCCCATCTAGGAAAAGCTGGGAAGTGTTTTCTTGCTGGTCACTGTTTCTTAAGGGTATATGTTTTACAGTTACACAATCAAGGTAGAAAAATGTTAAATCAGTAGCAATTACATTTCTTAACTTAGACTGTTTCTAATTCAAAACTGAAGTATAAAATCAGCTTTAAAAAATTTTTTGCACCCGATTTGGCGATCCCCGTAGGGTCGGCGCACGGCGCCCCCCCCCCCCCCCCCCCCCAGATACGCCGCTGGGTCTGGATTAAGTCATGTACCAGTGTAAATTTATTCTTTTTTGTCGTGGAGCTAGTATTTTAATATACAGTGATCTGAAATGTACAGGATTTTACAATTTTGTTCGGTGTGATCTACTTGTGGGTTGATAATGAAGATAGGGTCTTGTCACCCTTCACTTGTATATACCACTTTACTGTCTGTATGATTTTCAAGTATCACTTATCTTTTCAGGTTTGTTTGTAGTATGATTAGGTGTTTTGTCACTTTTAGTTTTTTAAATTGTGTAGTGTTTACATTTATTTTGAGTGTTTACTAGATTACCCGCTATTTTTGAAAAGCCTGTGTTTCGGAGTTCATCCATAAATGACGTCAAACCTCAGGCAACATGTTTTTGTATTTTAAAAACACCTATTTCGGCTGAGCGTGAGTCTAAACACTACTATCCGATTATATGCACAGAATTAGATGAACTCTACTTCACCTGCCCAGTTTCCCTCCAAATCCCGACAGGCAGCTTTATGATTCACATCTAAAATGTTTTTACATTGTCATGATGTGTCTCGAACCCGTACCACCCGCATGGTTACCGTTACACTAACATCTCGGCCAGCTGGGCACCTACAATAAATTGCAAATTTTTTGGAGTAATTTATTTAGCATCGTTTACTATTAATAAAGATAATATCTAATTATATCCTATTTTAGCCAATTCCATTTCTATACAAACATAGATTTATATAAAACTAGACGTCCCGGCCAGGCCCTGCACTAGCCTCTGTGAAAAACCTATCTGTAACGGACCTTGACTTCTGCGTTTATTAAGCAGCGTTGACGTTTCACAAACGAACACTTAATTTAAAACCCAACTCTAACTTTAAACTTAACAGTAAACACAACCAACCAAAATCAAAACAATAACGCAAACACAAATGCAAATACAAACCTAAACACAAAAGGAAAAACAAACACAAAAGCAAATACAAACATAAACGCAAACACAAACGCAAATATCAAAGGAAACACAAACACAGAGGTAAACACAAACAAAAAGCAAACATTAAAAAAAACCCGCAAAAAACGCGCCAAATCGAATCCTGCAGGGGCACCAGCGGACGATACTGATTCCATTTAGTGAACGACTATAAAACCCTCAGCTTGTACGCAAATCGAAAGATCGAAGTAAACATAGAGGACATTTAGTAGCGGCTTCTAAATTGTTATTGATTAAAAATAATAAACAGTAAACGTCCAGTGTATAAAATAAACAAAAGGCAATATGTAAAATATCCGATTTTACCAATCCACGCTAATTAAATAATTATTTTTGTTCCAACACCAATACATATTAACAAAACGTATTGTTTTCGTTTAGGCAAGTGTCCATTCGGGCATTCGTCATATTTAGGCAAGTGACCTCCGGGAAACGCCCCCCCCCCCCCCCACCCGCACGGTCTCCTAACGTTACTAACAAAGCTTACCTGAATAATGCTGTAAAGCTCCGAACTAAGAAAGGTTTGAAGAGACTCAAATCTCCAACGTCAGACTTTGGGCAAAAGGTCTGTTCAGATGAGCAGCTCTCTAAGTCAGGTGCCTGCAATGTGTCGATTTATTTATTGCCTTTTTGTCTATCAACGCAGTGGTTCACAAAAAGTGTACATGTCTACCCAGACGTTATATTTTAAAGCACAATTGTAATTTAAAACTAAAAGTAATGTTTTTGATGAAAATAGATTACCCCAAATGTAAGATGATTAAAAGGTCTTTGTTATTAACTTATGGTGACAAACGGATATATAACAAAGAAACAAGCCGTTTTAAATAATCATCAGTAAATAATGATTTGCCAGTAAAGTAGACCTCAGTTGATATAAAAGCCAAACTTTCCCCACATCAATAGAAGCCAAACTTTCATCAGTTGTGACAATGAATTTCCTGTGAAATGGAGATGATAGGATTAATGGAGTAGGGTAGAAATCAGTGTATCATGGTGTCAGTGTATCATTGTGTCAGTGTATCATGGTGTCAGTGTATCATGGTGTCAGTGTATCATGGTGTCAGTGTATCATGGTGTCAGTGTATCATGGTGTCAGTGTATCATGGTGTCAGTGTATCATGGTGTCAGTGTATCATGGTGTCAGTGTATCATGGTGTCAGTG
Organism: Physella acuta; assembly: GCF_028476545.2. NCBI lineage: Eukaryota > Metazoa > Mollusca > Gastropoda > Physidae > Physella > Physella acuta. The sequence continues at coordinate 74,587 of NW_026733046.1, read as the reverse complement.
TATCATGGTGTCAGTGTATCATGGTGTCAGTGTATCATGGTGTCAGTGTATCATATCAAGGAAGGTGTGAGAAAAGTGTGAGGAGAAAGGAAGAGGTGGGCGTTCTTAATTAGGAATTATCGCTTTTTTGTAAACGTACTTTTATCTAACACGAGGTAGATGCGTGGTTTGGATTGTGGTTTGTTTCTTAATTAGTCAAATTTAATTAAGACATAAAACACTCAATCTGTCTAATGAAAGAGGAAGGCTAATCAGGCTTATTGGTTTTTTAGCGAACTTTTGTTATGTTTAAAATAGTTTTTTTTCCACACACTCCCATAAGCAACTATACGTGGGATAATGAAATATAATTGGTTGACAAACTTAAAGTTTAATAATATGAAAAAGTATAAATAAACGATATTCCCCTAAGCCTAACCTTTAATCCATAATCAACCTGCGCTCGAAATTTTCGGGTTATCAAAGACAGTCTTGTCGCGTTGGACAATGTCAACCCTTTGGGGAGTCGACAGTCTAAATTAATTCAATGAGAGTTTACATCCCATGTTTTCTCGTGGTAGAGCTGTAGAGCGCATAATTCTATTGAACTAGAACTACAGCTCTACCACGAGAAAACATGGGATGTAAAAGCCATGAGTTCAAATCTTTCAAATCCTGATAGAAAACTGCTTCAACGATTAAAAATGTAGCTGTTAGCCAAACTTTTTCTGTTTATAACATTTGCACGATCGAATGTTCTTAATTAGACGAACTTTGTCCATAAACTAACATAGTGTCTAGTAAAACTGTTCGGCAAGACTTGTTTATTAGTTGTGTAATTACTCAAGTGAAATCTTTAAAAACAAAACATCATTGGTCCTCAAATGCTCACTGTTGCAGTTCTAACACCAGAGTACAGGGTGGTGGTTGTACGGTGGCGAACACAACACTAGTCGTTTGGTGCCATCATTCAAACGGTGTGTAGTGGGTAGATCTGTTTGTTTCTCATGCACGTGGTGTAGGATATTACATGTATTTGTTTCTTTGTGTACTTGGTGTCTGTGTGTTCGTGTCTTGTGTTTTACATGTGTTTGAAAGTCTGCATTTCTCAACTACTAAATACGCTGAACCCATCATATACTCATCCCATTACACGATATCATTATCCTCTTAATGCTGACTGTCGGGAAAACGCGACATACCGATTTTGCGCTTTGTATATGCGCATAGGTACATTTATCCTACTGCTGCCGGTCACTGATTTTTTTGGTACATCCAGACGGTTGTATCGGTACCTACGGTCACGTTGTCAAGTCGAAATTTATGACATCACACTCTCTTGACTAACGCGCATCGTAAATTTTTGGAAATAATTTTTAAGGTGTTTGATTTATCAAAATTATTCGAAGTAATTTTCGTCCATCAAAACTAATTACAATAAAATGTTTTCATCAAAAACATCACTTTTAGTTCTAAATAAGAATTGTGCTTTGAAATATAACGTCCGGGTAGACATTTACACTTTTTGTGAACCACTGCGTTGATAGACAAAAAGGCAATAAATAAGTCGCCACATTGCAGGCACCTGACTTGGAGAGCTGCTCATCTGAACAGACCTTTTGCCCAAAGTCTGACGTTGGAGATTTGAGTCTCTTCAAACCTTTCTTAGTTCGGAGCTTTACAGCATTATTCAGGTAAGCTTTGTTAGTAACGTTAGTAGACCGTGCGGAGAGGAGGGGGGGGGAGGGTCGCGGAAGTTTTAGCTGTAAACTTGATGTGGATGGAGAGACCTACAACACAAACAGGTCGCCATTTCTTGAGATACGCCCATACTGAGCACTGTATCAGGCTGCTCTTCTACCTCGCTGCTGCGTCACTAGCTTCTATGGTAGCTAGAGATATTTTTCTGTTTTTTTCTCTTAATACTTTTTTAAAAGTTTGCTCTTTCAATTATTTTGCTAACGGTGTTCAGTGAAGGAAATACTATTATGGTCAGATATCTGAAAACATAATATTTGACTCTGTGTATGTTTAGTTGAAATAAGCTTGTCCTAGAAGTAGAAACATTCTTGTTATAAATACGTTTGTATAACAGGGATACATATTCTTGTATAAAAAGGATAAATACGCCTGTAAGGCAAGTTTAATTATGAGGCTCGCCAGCTGTAATAACTAGAATCACTATACCCTGAGATGATAGTAGAGTTCATAATTTTCTACGTTCACTTACTACAAAAGAATGTATAATGCCCAGACGACTTACGTTTAGCCATATTTAGCCATATTTAGCCATATTTAGCCATATTTAGCCAGGTACCCGCAAGAGCTGAGATGATCCGTCACAGTGGTGGCGTAGTCAGGATAGTCTCGTGGGGATGAGTTCAAAACTTATATACATATATACATATATATATATATATATATATATATATATATATATATATATATATATATATATATATATATATATATATATATATATATATATATATATATATATATATATATATATATATATATATATATATATATATTTTTTTTTTTTTTTTTTTTTTTTTTTTTTTTTTTTTTTTTATGTGTGTGTGTGTGTGTGTGTGTGCGTAGCGCGCACGTGCCCAGATTATAAACCAGTAAAAGTACATTTAAAATTACTCCAATACAGTCTAGTTCAACTTTTTAAGTTGACTATTTCATAATTAGTCTACTTAATAATTAGTCAATTAATCTATTCTCGGAAGTAGTATTTCACAGATATGGGTTAACCGTCTATGGAAAAGGAAGCGTTCACTGTACCAGCTAAGTGTAAGACATTGTCGGCGCAAAAATAGAATAGTTTCGATTAGGGGCGCTAATATTAAACGAATTTCTAGAATTTGTTGACTTGCTTGTACTCATGTGACAAATCGTTTGTTGTCTTTCTGCAGTATGAAAATTAAATTTTCGAAAGCTTACCCAAAATCTGACTTTCTACACCACGATAGTTCAAACAAAATAAAAACACAATATTTGCAAAAATCTTTGCAGTAAGCCAAACAGTTCCAGCTATGTAACACAAAAACACACACAAAAACACACACAAAAACACACACAAAAACACACAAAAACACACATAAAACACACACAAAAACACACACAAAAACACACAAAAACACACATAAAACACACACAAAAACACACACAAAAACACACACAAAAACACACAAAAACACACACAAAAACGCACAAAAACACACACACACACACAAACACAACAAAACCCATACATTGTAAAAACTTAATCAATTCCAGTGTTCCTTTTAGACTTTTTTTCTCCGGGTGGGGGGAGGGGGGTGAAGGTGCAGTTGATATTTTCGTGGGGGGGGGGGCGGACTAATTTTCCGGGGAGCGGACACATGTAAAAGTATATATATTCTATATAAATTCCGTCTCGTTCTGGGTGGTTGTTGGGGTAGGGCGGTAGAGTTTTTTTTTTTGGGTGGGGGGGGGGGGCGGGGATTCAATTCCTTTTTTTTCTGACTTTCTAGACTGTTTTCCTATTTGTAATTTCCTGTCTATATATATAACCTAATACGTTTCTATCCCCCAAAACAGTGTTAAAGATTCTTTCTCAAAACTCGCTCCGGTTGACCACATATTAGACAGCTAGGCCTACCCACGTTCAGCCAACCCATCCCAGTTCGGCATCCCTTAACTGATCTAACCTTGCCCAGTTTTCAATTGGTCTACTGCTTTCCAGATTGTTATACATTAATTTAGAGCAATAATAAAAATCGTAAGTTAGATCTACAGTAAAATTCCCATCGCAATGGTATACAATGTTGTTCTAGAGGCTGCCAGGCTTAAGTGTTTAGTGTTTAAGTCTTAAATAATATCGACGCAAGTCAATAGCTGTGACTTAAAGTAAAACATAGTCATTTTAGGCAACACACTCCAGCCAAGCAGAAACTTTTGTTCCATCATTGAGTGACATTGTAACAACTGTTTTTATTTATATTTGTTGTTATAAAATGTTAACACACATGTTTATTAACTGATTTCCCCAGAGATGATTGCCACGAAGCTGTGTCTGTTGCTTCTGCTACTCCTGACTGTGAGCAACCACGTAGAAGGCCGCGGCGGCAAAGGACGGTCAGGCGATGACAATGACGATGAGCCGGCGAACGAAGGATGCGTAAAGAAGGAAAAGTTGGAGGAAATACAAAATTATCTGAGACTAGCCCGGAGAGCTATCAAAAAAGCGTTGGGAGACTTGTAGGATTACCAACCCTGTTTATTAAAGCTGACAATAAAGTTGTCCTACAATCACAATTGTTCTTGTCACTGTTACTTGACGTCACTGCAGACACAATTCATGTACGTTAACGTGGACGGAAAACAAAAACTCTACTGAGTAAAAGTTGGCTGTATGTGTGGGTGTCAGTATTTGCGCGAAATCTAAATAAACACCATGCCACCATTTAAACACGAAACCATGACACCACGACACCACAACACCTTGACAGGGAGAATATATGGGTTTTGGGCAGGGAGAATATATGGGTTTTGGGCAGGAAGATTATATGAAGCACTCATTAAACATTGTAAATGTCAACGATTGTTTTCCTCATACGCAACAGTGAATACACTGTGTTGAGTGAAACTGCTCGGCATAAACGGCTAATTGGCTACCTTATTTGACTGGTGTGTTGTGATCAAGTCAGGGGTTCTCACAAATCGTGTGTCTAGAGCGGTTAGATGCGAGGACAAAAACGATGTTTTGTAACATGATGAGTGACTTCTTTCTGTAATCAGGTTAACATATGAATTATTATTGATAATGAACAGCCTAATTGAACAAACTACTACTTGGTCTCTTGATATTCAATGTGATAACATTTTTCAGAAATTTAAACGATTAAGGGATAGGCTCCATGTTACGGGTCAGATGTAGGTTAGATTAGAATAGGTTAGAATAGTCTAGAACTAGGGGAGAGTGCCTGTGTGAGTGGAGTTCACCTTGCTGTGTAGTTACCCTTGTATGTTTATGTATTGTAATCCCAAGGTCGAATGCGGGTATAAAAGGGCGAGTGAACGATTGTGGGGGCAGTCAGCGGGTTAGTAGCAGTTAGGACGAGGGCTGTTCTAGTACGCTTGAATGCATTGAGACGAATAAAAGTAGTAAAGTTAGACACGAAGCGTTGTTGTTGATTTGAAACGAAGGCAGAACGTAACACTCCAGAAAAAACCAACTTCTCAATTAAAACGTTTTACTGATTTATTTGTGTATATCCAAGTTAGGGTAGTCAAAGGAAAATATTTGCAACCATCAGGGACTCACTTGAAAATATGGTTGCCATGGCAACGGCTGCCATCTTGAAAAAAAACATTGTACATTGAATTGACACTTAGTCATCAAACCTTAAGGATAGTACTTCTAGTAATACTATACTCGAGCCTATATTCCCGTTGAGAAGCGATACAGACCCTCCTACCGGTTGAATTAACACTTTACAGGTTAATACTATTATTACGGTACAAATGTACCCTGTTACCATTGACATCACATAACCGTACACACTACTTGATATACACCACATACACACATTTCACATCACATCATGTATGCAGATAATTCACGGCACACTTCTGAGATAATGCACATTTAAAAGAACAGACGTATACGAATAGCATGTTATAGGAATATAATTTCCCTTTAAAAAAAAACAATTATTACGTGACTGTGTGGTTGCTAAAATAAAATTTTAAAATTTCTGCTTTACTTGCAAAAGTTCCTGTGGTGAGGACCGTCATGGCGGTAACAACAACAACAACAGTCGACTGTTTGCGTGTGCAGAGCACTTGGTTTACTTTACACATGGAAAGATTTACTTTATACATCTGAAGTAGAGCATACGTAAGATATTATGACACAACTCAAAAGTAACGACAGGTCAGACCTGACGTGACACACTTGTGATATGATGACACACTTGTGATATGACGACACACTTGAGATATGCTGACACACTTGTGATATGATGACACGTCTGAGATGTGATGACACACTTGTGATATGACGACACACTTGAGATTTGCTGACACACTTGAGATATGACGACACACTTGAGATATGATGACACACTTGTGATATGATGACACACTTGTGATATGATGACACGTCTGAGATATGATGACACACTTGTGATATGACGACACACTTGTGATATGCTGACACACTTGTGATATGATGACACACTTGAGATATGCTGACACACTTGAGATATGATGACACACTTGTGATATGATGACACACTTGTGATATGATGACACACTTGTGATATGATGACACGTCTGAGATATGATGACACACTTGTGATATGATGACACGTCTGAGATATGATGACACACTTGTGATATGACGACACACTTGTGATATGCTGACACACTTGTGATATGATGACACACTTGAGATATGCTGACACACTTGAGATATGCTGACACACTTGAGATATGCTGACATACTTGTGATATGATGACACACTTGTGATATGCTGACACACTTGTGATATGATGACACACTTGAGATATGCTGACACACTTGAGATATGCTGACACACTTGAGATATGCTGACATACTTGTGATATGATGACACAGTTGTGATGATATACCATCGTTATAAGAACAACGAAGAGGTCGCACCATGGAGTAAATCAGATCAATACCACACGTAGATTGAGTTCAACCCGCTTTATTTTATTAATACAGTTTGTGTTTTCACAGATGGCAATACACATTTCTGGGCTTTTATCTAGGCGATGTTAGTTTTTTCAATCTGACCAAAGGTCAGCTGAGTTGAACTCAGCTAAAAGATGAACCTGCACTGGTTGGCGCTGCTGTCAGTGTTCTGGTGGTGTTGGTTGGCGGGAGCTGACAGGAAATCTTTATCAGCTGGTGAGCTTTCATTGTTTACTTTTTGTACACAAACACTCGCATGACGTGGATAATTTGACAGTTCAATTTAGTACACAACTGGGTACACTCGCATGACGTGGATAATGTGACACTTCAATTTAGTACACAACTGGGTACATACGCATGACAAGGATAATGTGACAGTTTAATTAAGTGCGAGCATACCACCACTCACACCATATCACCATCCACACTAATCCCCAAGCCACAGTAAAAAAGCGTGTTATATGTCTAGACCACCACATATGTATTATATGTCTAGACCACCACATATGTATTATATGTCTAGACCACCACATATGTATTATATGTTTAGACCATCACACATGTGTTATATGTTTAGACCATCACACATGTGTTATATGTTTAGACTATCACACATGTATTATATGTTTAGACCACCACATATGTATTATATGTTTAGACCATCACACATGTGTTATATGTTTAGACTATCACACATGTATTATATGTTTAGACCATCACACATGTATTATATGTTTAGACCACCACATATGTATTATATGTTTAGACCATCACACATGTGTTATATGTTTAGACCATCACACATGTATTATATGTTTAGACCATCACATATGTATTATATGTTTAGATCATCAGACATACAGAACTCGGTAGATCTCATGGTTACACGGTGCAACAAGACATTAATCAGCGTTAATCAGCTCGTCGTGAGCACAACACTTGCTCTAATCCCAAACGTTAATCTGTTAATCCAGACCACAATACTTGCTCTAATCCCAACTCACACACGAACTTGTGTGTCGTGAATGACTGCACAGCTTGGGATATTTGTCTTGTCAAGTCTACACTGAAATTACTTTAACGCTGATCTATACTCCCCCCCCCCCACACACAGATACAGACACAGACACACTCTTATAAAGGCGATGATACCGGTTTAACAAAATATTTTATGAAATACCTGACGTTTTGTTGTTTTTTTTGTCTGTAATATTCCTGTAACATATGCGCGCGCACGCACACGCACGAACGCACACACACACACATACACACACTCTTGTCACCATTTAAAACCTAACTGTAAAAACTTAATTGGCCCCACACACCTCACCTGGCCCCACACACCTCACCTGGCCCCACACACCTCACCTGGCCCCACACACCTCACCTTGCCCCACACACCTCACCTGGTCCCACACACCTCACCTTGTCCCACACACCCCACCTGGCCCCACACACCCCACCTGGCCCCACACACCTCACCTGGTCCCACACACCTCACCTTGTCCCACACACCCCACCTGGCCCCACACCTGGCCCCACACACCCCACCTGGCCCCACACACCTCACCTGGCCCCACACACCTCACATCTGGCCCCACACACCCCACCTGGCCCCACACCTGGTCCCACACACCTCACCTGGCCCCACACACCTCACCTGGCCCCACACACCTCACCTGGCCCCACACACCACACCTGGCCCCACACACCTCACCTTGTCCCACACACCTCACCTGGCCCCACACACCTCACCTGGCCCCACACACTTCACCTTGTCCCACACACCTCACCTTGTCCCACACACCCCACCTGGCCCCACACACCTCACCTTGTCCCACACACCTCACCTGGTCCCACACACCTCACCTTGTCCCACACACCTCACCTGGCCCCACACACCCCACCTGGCCCCACACACCTCACCTTGTCCCACACACCTCACCTTGTCCCACACACCTCACCTTGTCCCACACACCTCACCTGGCCCCACACACCTCACCTTGTCCCACACACCTCACCTTGTCCCACACACCCCACCTGGCCCCACACACCTCCCCTTGTCCCACACACCTCACCTGGCCCCACACACCTCATCTTGTCCCACACACCTCACCTGGCCCCACACACCTGGCCCCACACACCTGGCCCCACACACCTGGCCCCACACACCTCACCTGGCCCCACACACCTCATCTTGTCCCACACACCTCACCTGGCCCCACACACCTGGCCCCACACACCTGGCCCCACACACCTGGCCCCACACACCTCACCTTGTCCCACACACCTCATCTTGTCCCACACACCTCACCTTGTCCCACACACCTCACCTGTCCCTACACACCTCACCTGGCCCCACACACCTGGCCCCACACACCTCACCTGGTCCCACACACCCCACCTTGTCCCACACACCTCACCTGGTCCCACACACCCCACCTTGTCCCACACACCTCACCTGTCCCTACACACCTCACCTGGCCCCACACACCTGGCCCCACACATCTCACCTGGTCCCACACACCTGGTCCCACACACCTCACCTGGCCCCACACACCTCACCTTGCCCCACACACCTCACCTTGTCCCACACACTCACCTGGCCCTACACACCTTACCTTGTCCCACACACCTCCCCTTGTCCCACACACCTCCCCTTGCCCCATACACCTCACCTCAACACAGGCATATCCACCGTGTCACTCACCTTGATGCTTTGTTCTCCAGAGCTGACCCCACCCCAAATCAGGAAACCTGACTCACAGAAGAGAAGAGTCATCAAAGAAGGGAGAGGGGCGGTCATACAATGCGAGGCCGACGGTTACCCACCACCTACGTAAGCTGGACGGATTTTTGAAACAGTTACTGGATAATCTAGTACAATGTTCATTTGGAAAGTAACATTATGCATTTTTTAACGCGACACACGAACATTTTTATATATGAACACAGCACTTATTCTATTATCATAAAAACTGTGCCCTGTCAAAACGGCCGGGGACAAATCGGCCCCGTCAAAACGGCCCCGTTAATTTGACCCCGTCAAATCGACCCCCGACAAAACGACCCAGTCAAAATAGCCCCGTCAAAAGGGCCCCGACTTATTGGCTCCCGTCAAATGGGCTCCCGTCATATTGACTTGCGACATATAGGCTCCCGACAAATGGGCTCCCGATATTTAGGCTCCCGACAAATGGACTCCCGACATATTAACCCCTGACAAATAGGCTCAGAACATATTGGCCCCCGACAAAGCGGCTCTCGACATATTGGCTCCCGACATAAGGGCTCAAGACAAATGGGCTCCCGACAAATGGGCTCACGACATATTGGCTTTTGACAAAATGACTCCCGACATATTGGCTCCAGACCAATGAATGGCATGACCACCATTGGCATAAAAGTAATCATTTTGCCCCAGAGTTTGTTCCAGGCCTCTCTTCTGGAGGGCTTCGCCCCCCCCCCCCGAAATATTCTACCGCCCCCCCCCCCCCCACCGAATAAAATGAAATTTATATAATTTATATAGAAAATATATACTTTTAACAGCGTCCCCCCCCCCCCCCGAAGAAAGTCTACCGTGCCCCCCCCCCCCCCCCAAAAAAATTCTACATACAATTCTGCTAATATTCTACATGCAATTTTGCTGAAATTCTACAAACAATTCTGTTAAAATTCTACATGCAATTCTGCTAAAATTCTACACACAATTCTGCTGAAATTCTACATACAATTCTGCTAAAATTCCACATACAATTCTGCTATTATATGCTGAGTGACTTCCATTCCAGGTACCAGTGGTTGAGAAACGACGTTGCCATTGACGACAACGGGGACTACATCAAAGCCTTCAGCAACGGCACGCTGGTGTTTAAAGACTTCAAGATGAGGGACGGTGGGGTTTTCCAGTGTCAGGCTAAAAATAAATGTGGAACTTCCGTCTCTGTGAAATTTCCGATTTTGGCTAGTGCATATATAGACGAAAGCTTTCTAGGTGTGTACAGCTAGATATGTATAGCTAGGTGTGTATAGCTAGATGTGTATAGCTAGGTGTGATAGATAGATGTGTATAGCTAGATGTGTATAGCTAGGTGTGTATAGCTAGGTGTGTATAGCTAGATGTGTATAGCTAGATGTGTATAGCTAGGTGTGTATAGCTAGATGTGTATAGCTAGGTGTGATAGATAGATGTGTATAGCTAGGTGTGATAGATAGATGTGTATAGCTAGGTGTGATAGATAGATGTGTATAGCTAGATGTGTATAGCTAGGTGTGTATAGCTAGGTGTGATAGATAGATGTGTATAGCTAGATGTGTATAGCTAGGTGTGTATAGCTAGATGTGTATAGCTAGGTGTGATAGATAGATGTGTATAGCTAGATGTGTATAGCTAGGTGTATATAGCTAGGTGTGTATTGTGTGTGTATAGCTAGGTTGTATAGATATGTTTGTATAGCTAATTGTGTATAGCTAGGTTTTATAGCTAGGTTTATATAGCTAAGTGTATAGCTAGGTTTGTATAGCTAGGTGTATGGCTAAGTTTGTATAGCTAGGTTTATATAGCTAGGTGTATAGCTAGGTTTGTATAGCTAGGTGTATAGCTAGGTTTGTATAGCTAGGTGTATAGCTAGGTTTGTATAGCTAGGTGTATGGCTAGGTTTGTATAGCTAGGTGTATAGCTAGGTTTGTATAGCTAATTATGTATAGCTAGGTTTTATAGCTAGGTTTGTATAGCTAGGTGTATAGCTAGGTTTGTATAGCTAGGTGTATAGCTAGGTTTGTAAAGCTAGATCAGTTGTTTTCAATCTAAAGATGATGTTTAATAACCGAATACATTCATATATATATACATATATATATATATATATATATATATATATATATATATATATATATATATATATATATATATATATATATATATATATATATATATATATATATATATATATATATATATAGATATATATATATATACATATATATATATATATATATATATATATATATATATATATATATATATATATATATATATATATATGCATATATCCAGGTGGGATCAACCCTATTGACGTGAGCGTGACAGAGGGCACACCAACCCACCTGTACTGTGTTCACGCCCCTGATGGTGCCGGAAATTTTTTAGTTCGCTGGTACAGGGACGTCAGCAGACAGGAAGTGGACATCACCAGCAGAGTCGGCACCGACAGCAATGGTGGGTCATGGTTATATATAACAGTAGGGTTGGTGGGTCATGGTTGTATAACAGTAGGGTTGGTGGGTCATGGTTATATATAACAGTAGGGTTGGTGGGTCATGGTTATATATAACAGTAGGGTTGGTGGGTCATGGTTGTATAACAGTAGTTTTGGTGGGTCATGGTTATATATAACAGTAGGGTTGGTGGTTCATGGTTATATAACAGTAGGGTTGGTGGGTCATGGTTATATGTTACAGTAGGGTTGGTGGGTCATGGTTATATAACAGTAGGGTTGGTGGGTCATGGTTATATGTAACAGTAGCAGGGTGTTGTTAAAATAAATTGTAGATTGCTACGATTTCTAACCTTCACAAAATAATTCTTAGAAAGACATTGGATTTAAGAATAGGGACATTACACATCATATGACGTATGTTTCAGGTACAGACTATGTGACGTATGTTGCACACTATACGTACACACTATATGACGTATGTTGCAGGTACACACCATATGACGTATGTTACAGGTACACACCATATGACGTATGTTGCAGGTACACACCATATGACGTATGTTACAGGTACACACCATATGACGTATGTTGCAGGTATACACTATATGACGTATGTTACAGGTACACACCATATGACGTATGTTGCAAGTACACACCATATGACGTATGTTGCAGGTATACACTATATGACGTATGTTGCAGGTATACACTATATGACGTATGTTACAGGTACACACCATATGACGTATGTTGCAGGTACACACCATATGACGTATGTTGCAGGTATACACTATATGACGTATGTTGCAGGTACACACCATATGACGTATGTTGCAGGTATACACTATATGACGTATGTTGCAGGTACACACCATATGACGTATGTTGCATGTATACACTATATGACGTATGTTGCAGGTATACACTATATGACGTATGTTGCAGGTACACACCATATGACGTATGTTGCAGGTACACACCATATGACGTATGTTGCAGGTACACACTATATGACGTATGTTGCAGGTACACACTATATGACGTATGTTGCAGGTACACACCATATGACGTATGTTGCAGGTACACACTATATGACGTATGTTGCAGGTACACACCATATTGCGTATGCCGTCAATGAAGACGCGGGGGAGTACGTGTGTGGACTGGCGCCCTACAACAACCCACACGCCACGGCCATTTATCTCTTTGACGTCATACACGTCACAGTCATAGGGGGGAAGACAGGTACGTCACAGTCATAGGGGGGAAGACAGGTACGTCACAGTCATAGGGGGGAAGACAGGTACGTCACAGTCATAGGGGGGAAGACAGGTACGTCAAGATGATTACAGAATTGTTTAGTAAATTCCAGATTTTATTCAGTATTAATGGGTTCCCTTCATTACTTGGGTAAAGTTAAAACGCTGACCACACAGACATCCAATCGACCCATTGAATACTGCGTGTAGACACGTCCCATTTCATCTAACTGACCATGTACTCAACTGTCGACACGTCCCATTTCATCTAACTGACCATGTACTCAACTGTCGACACGTCCCATTTCATCTAACTGACCATGTACTCAACTGTCGACACGTCCCATTTCATCTAACTGACCATGTACTCAACTGTCGACACGTCCCATTTCATCTAACTGACCATGTACTCAACTGTCGACACGTCCCATTTCATCTAACTGACCATGTACTCAACTGTCGACACGTCCCATTTCATCTAACTGACCATGTACTCAGCTGTCGACACGTCTCGTTTCATCTAACTGACCATGTACTTAACTTTCGACACGTCCCATTTCATCTAACTGACCATGTACTCAACTGTCGACACGTCCCATTTCATCTAACTGACCATGTACTCAACTGTCGACACGTCCCATTTCATCTAACTGACCATGTACTCAACTGTCGACACGTCCCATTTCATCTAACTGACCATGTACTCAACTGTCGACACGTCCCATTTCATCTAACTGACCATGTACTCAACTGTCGACACGTCCCATTTCATCTAACTGACCATGTACTCAACTGTCGACACGTCCCATTTCATCTAAATGACCATGTACTCAACCTTTAACCACAGAGCTGATGAAGCCCAACAAGGAACATGTTTCCACAGTGGTCAAAGGCACACTTGGTCAGCGCGTGGAACTGGAGTGTTTCTTCTCGGGCTAGTAGGTCAAGGTTTTCTTTTTAGACTAGCAGGTCAAGGGTTTCTCCGGGGGCACGTAGGTCAAGGTTGTATTCTTGGGTTAGTAGGTCAAGTTTTTCTTCAAAAACTCCTCTGCCTAACAGAACCTAAAAGCCTCCTAACCTGTACATTTAAAAACATTTACTTTCGGGTTTTAATAAGATGGTTCAAGTCTTACTCTGGTGTAGATTAGCCAACGTTTGGAACTTTAAGAAAACCTAAGACAGCACAATGTAGCAACCCTCTCCGTCTCAAACTCCTGAAACATTTAGACAAAATTTCTCATGGTTAATACATAGAGTAGTTTTTCCTGATTGTATTTAGAGGCTGGGACTTACAGAGGTTAGGGTTAGGGTTAGGGTTAGCCCTAGTATGTTCAAGTACTGTAAAACCATGTTAGATAACCAACAAAACAAGATCTACTTAGCTCCCCTTGAGTGGAAGAAATAAATCGACCCCCCTCCCACCCCTCCCACCCCCACGTCATTTCAGCCCAGAACCTGATATCACGTGGAAGGACAATCAACAACAGGTCATCCAGGAAGGTCACGGTCATTACGTCATCGACGATTTCGGCCGGAAGTTGAGAATTGAACAGCTGAGAGAGGAGGACGAGGGGACGTACTCATGCACGGCCAGAAACGGTGCCGGGTCGGACGATGCCAGGATCTTCCTCAATGTCACAAGTAGGTGGTGTAGTGACAAGTACGTGGTGTAGTGACAAGTACGTGGTGTAGTGACAAGTACGTGGTGTAGTGACAAGTACGTGGTGTAGTGACAAGTACGTGGTGTAGTGACAAGTACGTGGGGACGGTGTAGTGACAAGTGGGGACGGTGTAGTGACAAGTACGTGGTGTAGTGACAAGTACGTGGTGTAGTGACAAGTACGTGGGGACGGTGTAGTGACAAGTACGTGGTGTAGTGACAAGTACGTGGTGTAGTGACAAGTACGTGGTGTAGTGACAAGTACGTGGTGTAGTGACAAATACGTGGTGTAGTGACAAGTAGGTGGGGACGGTGTAGTGACAAGTACGTGGTGTAGTGACAAGTACATGGTGTAGTGACAAGTACGTGGTGTATTGACAAGTACGTGGTGTAGTGACAAGTACGTGGTGTATTGACAAGTACGTGGTGTAGTGACAAGTACGTGGTGTATTGACAAGTACGTGGTGTAGTGACAAATACGTGGGGACGGTGTAGTGACAAGTAAAAGTGTAGTGACAAGTACGTGGGGACCAGGGGCGTAGCGAGGGGGGGGGGGCGGGGGGTGCGGACCGCACCGGGTGACACCATTTAGGGGGTGACACCAAGGCAAAAAATAGCAAAATATATAGAGAAAAACTTGAGGAGGTGGTGCAAATCGAAAACTTGAGGGGGGGGGGGGGGGGTGCAAATCGAAAACTTGAGGGGGGGGGGGGTGCAAATAGAAAATTTGAAAGTTTGTCCATGGGAAGGGTCGCTACGCCTCTGGGGGGGGGGTGACACCATTAAGTGCCGCACCGGGTGACACCCGACCTCGCTACGCCACTGGTGGGGACGGTGTAGTGACAAGTACGTGGGGACGGTGTAGTGACAAGTACGTGGTGTAGTGACAAGTACGTGGGGACGGTGTAGTGACAAGTAAAAGTGTAGTGACAAGTACGTGGTGTAGTGACAAGTAGGTGGTGTAGTGACAAGTACGTGGTGTAGTGACAAGTACGTGGTGTAGTGACAAGTACGTGGTGTAGTGACAAGTAGGTGGTGTAGTGACAAGTACGTGGTGTAGTGACAAGTACGTGGTGTAGTGACAAGTACGTGTGGACGGTGTAGTGACAAGTACGTGGGGACGGTGTAGTGACAAGTACGTGGTGTAGTGACAAGTACGTGGTGTAGTGACAAGTACGTGGTGTAGAGTCAGCGCGTCATCGAGTCGTTAAGTCATTGACTCACACAGTCATTTAGTTATGTGGCAGTGAGGTCTACTAATCGTTCACATTTTGTTTTCTTGACCGGTGCTCTTGTTAACATTTTTATGACAGTTGCACTTGTAATGTTAACCTTTTTATCACAGGTCCACCTCTGATGTTAACAACACCAGACACTTCACTGGAAAAGTTATACAAACTTTCCGGCCAGATGGCCACATTGAAATGTTTTGCCAGGGCCATGGAGGGAGAGAACCTGGAGCCACCTGTGTGGTACAGGAATGGGGAGCTGCTCACTACAGGTGTGTGGGGTGTGTGGGTGAGGTGTGGTGTGAGGTGTGTGTGGGTGTGTGGGGTGTGTGTGGGTGAGGTGTATGTGTGGGTGTGTGGGTGAGGTGTGGTGTGTGTGGGGGTGAAGTGTGTGTGTGGGGTGAGCTGTGTGTGGGTGAGGTCTGTGTGTGGGTGAGGTGTGTGTGTGGGTGAGGTGTGTGTGTGTGTGGGGGGGGGGGGGTGAGTTGTTTGTGGATGAGGTATGTGTGTGTAGTCATTCAATGTTTAAAGTTGATTTCTATTTCAAGTGGACATGTCACTTTCTCGCTGCTGTGGTACCACTTCTATCCCAGCATTCCTCAACGTTTTTTCAGAAAATGTTTGAAACAAACACTTTTAATACCTTTTGTACACGTCTATTTTTAAAAAAAATGAAACCTACTTTAGAATACAAATTTAAATTCTTAAACTGGAACTTCTACATCCAAAGTAACCCGTAAACGGCGATTTAAAGAAAATTGTCATTCAACAATTTCAGTAGTAGTAATTTACACAAAGACCCCAACTTTTACTGCCGCTGTCATTTAGCACTAAAACTTCCGTTCGGGACCTACTGATGCATACGACAGGGGAAGTAGAGTCGACGTGTTTCACGTCATCTTTTGTTTCCTTTCCTTCCACGACAGAGACGTTCCCTGACCAGACCAGGTACAGTTTTGATGCTGACGGCACCGAGCTGACCATCAAGGATCTGGACAAGTGTAAAGACACCGCATGCTTCCAGTGTAACATCAGCAACAGTGAAGGTTACATCTTTTATGACGGTTTTCTCAAGGTCGTTGGTAAGATACTTATATATATATATATATATATATATATATATATATATATATATATATATATATATATATATATATATATATATATATATATATATGTACATGTATATATATGTATTACATAAACCATGAAAGAATGTGAAGACCAAGAGAGAATCCAGCGTTTTGACTTCACCAAAATGGACTTTATAGATGTCTCCAAATCCTGAGAAGTGGGTTTGGTTGTAGAGATACAATTTAAAATTATATTTACGTCCATTTTGAATTTCAGACCCAGAGCACTCAGGCTAACCACGTTCTGGAAAAAAAAATTTCGACATAAAAAATTTAAACAAATAAATGTAGAAATTATTCAAAACTTGTAAACCGTTTTAATTCTATTTATTCGAATTTCTGTATGTACGTCTATCCTTCTGTCTCTGTCAGTTTGGTTGCAGAAGTTGATTGTATTCTTCATTTATTTCTGTGCAGACGTTGAAAGTAGCTTTCCACCAGTCAGATGAACTTTAGTGATTCTAATTATCAGGAGCAATTATTTAATTATATAAACATAATTAAAAATGTAAGATTTTTACAATTGCAAGAGGGTATGGGAACATTGAATTAAAATTTTAAACATTGAAGACGACTCGAAACCCATATCACAAAAATAAATACACCACTATTTGCATGTAATACATTATATATATATATATATATATATATATATATATATATATATATATATATATATATATATATATATATATATATATATATATATATATATATATATATATATATATATATATATATATATATATATATATATATATACAGAGAGAGAGAGAGAGTGAGATAGTTTTGTTAAGAAAAAAAAAATTACAGCTCCTCAGTTCCAAAACTTTTTGGATAATAAGAGGAATTAATCACTCAGATTCTTTTCCAATTAATATTAACTTGGTTGTTTCCCTTTGTCCATAAAATTTCTTGCAAAAACTTTTTGGATAATAAGAGGAATTAATCAAGCTCAGATTCTTTTGCAATAAATATTAACTTCGTTGTTTCCCTTTGTCCATAAAATTTCTTGCAAAAACTTTTTGGATAATAAGAGGAATTAATCAAGCTCAGATTCTATTGCAATAAATATTAACTTCGTTGTTTCCCTTTGTCCATAAAATTTCTTGCAAAAACTTTTTGGATAATAAGAGGAATTAATCAAGCTCAGATTCTTTTGCAATAAATATTAACTTCGTTGTTTCCCTTTGTCCATAAAATTTCTTGCAAAAACTTTTTGGATAATAAGAGGAATTAATCAAGCTCAGATTCTTTTGCACTAAATATTAACATGGTTGTTTCCCTTTGTCCATAAAATTTCTTGCAAAAACTTTTTGGATAATAAGAGGAGTTAATCAAGCTCAGATTCGTTTCCAATAAATATTAACTTGGTTGTTTCCCTTTGTCCAAAAAATTTCTTGCAAAAACGTTACATATTATACTAGTGATTGCCTGAGTTACTTTCACAAAATATTTCCCCATGTTGGGGTAGGGGGGGGGGGGGCGCTAGTTAATGTACTGTATACATTTTGTGTTTAATTAAAATGATATATTTGGCTTTCAATATAATGAGCGGGGGGGGGGGGGGTTGTAAATTGTATCAGTGTGTCCTTCGCTGCCCGCGCGGTCATGTGACAAGGAACATCATCAGCTCCCCATCAGCACTTTGGTGTCTATCTTTGTTTTAAAGAGCGCCCTACACGAGTTCGTTGGGCTGCTTCAGTCTATTACTTAACCCAATCAGGTCGGTAGTTCGACCGGTGGCTCCCACGAGAGCCCTGCAACACTCCTTAAATCTGCCAGTCGACTAAGGTGTTTAGCCAGTGTTTCTTCCAGGCATCTCTCCCCCCCCCCTCCCAAAAAAGCCTACCGCTCCACCTCCATCCACAAAATTTTCAACTGATTTAATTTTGTTATCTCCCATTAGCTTCGAAACCTTTTAATTAATTTTTAATGATTAATTAAACATTTAATTAAATAAAAAAATAGATAGACTTGTATTGCCATCGCAGTGGAACCTATGGAAATTTTGAACGAAATCGCTGCATTAGAAGTGGGTCAAAATTGAGTTATAAAATCTGCCATAAATCCACAACCAAACAAACAAACATAAATAAATAAACATATAAATATGAGCATGTACAAAGTATCTGATTCTCACGATGAGGTTGAGAGAATCTATTAACTACAAGGAATTAGTCCCGTCATTTTATTTTAAAATTGGCTTTTGAAATCGTACTTTACACGTTAATACAATTGGTTTCTATGCTAAGTGTTACACGATTTATCCACTTACCGTTAACTTTCTTAGCTTTGACTGTTTATAATTTAAACTGCACCTAAAATGAGCTTTAAAAATTTTTTCAACCCGTTTTGTCACCCCAAGTCTCGGCGCCGGTGACATATGTATCCCCACCCCCCGTCGCAATGTTTCTGTTACTGAACCACGCCTCTAGAACCTACTATGGTTACTGCGGTTACTGCGGTACACCTTTAGATCCGCCTATGACGACGAAATTTATGGTTACTGCAACTCTCCATTAGCTAAACAAGGTAATTAAAAAGTCTAGTGACAATTTTAGCGCAATTTCCTTATGTTATCTAAAAATAGCAGGGTTAGTAAAACCATTGGTTAAAATACATGTTTTATTTACAATAGAGTTACATGACTAAAAACCATTGCGCGCCTAGCTACTGAACGTGATGACGCAGCCATTGAACATGATGGCGCAGCTATTGAACGTGATGACGCGTGTGGTGTGGTTGGATAAAAATGCCTACTAATTCGGTCCAAATTTTAATTAATTCAAAAATTTTTTTGTGACCGAACAAAAGGATATTTTTGAAAACTTTCTTCGGCAATATTGTTCTAAATTATGACAGGAAGCGATTGGTACATGTTTCAAGTCGCTAAGTGGTCTGGTTGCCGAGATATGGGCCAAAAGCTGCATTTTTTCGAGGTTTTTTGGCTTTTCCGGGAAGTCCATGAAAGAAACCCGGTTTTTTTTTTGGCCTATGTTCATCCTCGTTACTTGCTTAACAGAATTGCTTTGGAACTAGTCCTCGATATTGCTTCGTTGAGGAGGAGATACGACTTAAAGCTGCGGACACACATCCATTCATTCATACATTCATACATCCAGAAATGACGGGTTAATAAACGCAATTCTCCAGAATGGAAATTGCGCTAAAAAGTAAATACTCCCCTGGAAATATTTCTAACCCCACTCCTTAGTACTCATGTACAATGTTATATTATGCTTTAGAAAACTAACTAGAGCTTACATAGCTTATCTAGCCGGCATAACAATATAGCCTCTAATCCACAAACTTATAATCCTTTGATCTCAATGTAAGTCAGTGTAAGATTAGCCTTGCTGGTGCCATGCAGGAAAACAACACTTCCCAGGTCTAGTTTAAAAATAAGTTTAATTAATCTGATGATGCACAGGATTAACTAGCATAGGATTAACTAGCATAGGATTAACTAGCATAGGATGTACTAGCATGGGATTAACTAGCATAGGATTAACTAGCATGGGATTAACTAGCATAGGATGAACTAGCATGGGATTAACTAGCATAGGATTAACTAGCATGGGATTAACTATCATGGGATTAACTATCATGGGATTAACTAGCATGGGATATTTCTGGTCGTGTCACCTAAGTCGGGTGTTAACTGGGATACAGTGACGTCACTAGGATGATACGCACAGTATACATTCACCATGTAGATTGAACCAATAGATAAAACTTAAGGCTCCCCCCCCCATACCTAAACATACAGGTTGTTCTCCAGGCTAATGCCCCCCCCCCCCCCCCCCACATCTGGAAAACTGACCTGCAGGATAGAGATCTGTTACGAGAAGCGGAAGTGGCGGCCACACATTGTGAAAAAATGTGACATAAAACATTGTGTAATTATGATACAATTGTATGAGTTCTGTATGTGTTTGAAGGTTATATATATATATATATATATATATATATATATATATATATATATATATATATATATATATATATATATATATATATATATATATATATATATATATATATATATATATGCAAGTATCAGACTATACATAATTCTAATATTTGACCTATTTATGAGTGTTGCTTAATTTGCGTCATCACACTGTCTGTTTATCACACCTGGAAAATGCTAAAGGACAACATGAAGTCGCAGACCTCACAAAGGTGATACTAACATGACACCAACACAACATAAAGTCGCAGACCTCACAAAGGTGATACTAACATGACACCAACACAACATAAAGTCGCAGACCTCACAAAGGTGATACTAACATAACATGACACCATCACAACACGACACCATCACAACGTGATACCAACACGACACCAACATATCGTGATACCAACACAGCATGAGAGATTTGGGAAGTTAACATGAGAAGACAACCACACTAGTAACAAACTGATCATTGTGTCGTGTACAGCAGCTCAGCTAAAAGATGGCCCAGCGTGTGTTGGAGCTGCTTGCTGTGTTCTTGGTGTGTGTTTGTGTTGGCGAGGAACAAAACTCGATCGAATCAGGTGAGTTTTGTTTCATCGTCAGGTGAGTTTTTACTTTCTCGTACACGAAGTATAGAGGAAGTAGTGTAATCGTGCAAAACATCGAAGTAGAGATTTTCACAATTCTCGACGTTTTACACATCCCTTAGTCGGAAAAACATATTTTTGCAATTTTGTCCGTATATCTGTATATATATATATATATATATATATATATATATATATATATATATATATATATATATATATATATATATATATATATATATGTGTGTGTGTGTGTGTGTGTGTATGATTCTGTGAACACGAAAACTTGAGTACCGTTACAGCTAGGTTGATAAAATTTCATGTATAAGTATTATATCAAATTTGTAGCTCTGTATCTACTTATCAGCGATTACCGGTAACCGGAAGTGGGATTTATTCTACTTCGATTTTCAAAAGCCTATAACTTGAGTACTGTTTCAGATAGATAAATGAAATTTCACATATGAGTAAAAGGTCTAATTTTCTGCCTTGTGTCGAATTTTGAGTAATTTCCGTTGACCAGAAGTAGTAATTTACGCTATTTCCGATTTCTAAAAAAAAACGCTTATGGATTTATAAAGTACTAATAATATTCTGCACTATTATACACATATAGTTTGCCATTCACTTTGTGCGCAATTCTTTTTTCCTACCAGATTATATTCTATTTTGAAAAGTTTAAGCAATTAAAAATGGATTAAAAATCATGTCTATATCCCGAGTTGCCATCCCCCGTAGTGTTATATTAGAATATTCGAGGAAGTTTAGGGATGATCACTCCAGGTTTATTTTTACAAGCTTTTATTACACCCACTTCCTCTGTCTGTCTAGATCGAAACGCCCGTGTGAAATTGCAGGCACTTCTAACTGACAGGTACGGTCCGTAGTTGGTACGTGGGTCAAGACATGAAGACAATGCATCGTGACATTCAATTTGACTTAATTGGTCGCCTAATTAATTTTTTAGGAATTAATTAAAATTAGGACCGAATTAGTAGGCAGTTCTATCCACACGCGTCATCACGGCCGTCTTAGGCGTGGAGCGAGGGGGGGGGGGCTCTACGACAAAAGCGCGTCATCACGTTCAGTAGGCGCGCGATGGTTTTTAGTCGGGTTCTTTACCACTACACTACGCCATCCCATAATACTGTGACATGCATAGTAAAACTAATCATATTATTAAAGCAAAACTGTTTTTCAAATTGTGTATCATATATTTGTTGCTGCACTATATTGTCTTAACATGCGTATAGCTCGTTAATACTAAAAAGTATAAAAAATAATAAATACATAAAAACGTTTATAATTACAAGCTTTTATAAATGCACTAAAAAGAAGAAAATAAACACTTTTTATTAAATATAAAATAATTTTTAAAAATAAAAATAAAAATATAATAAATCTGCGGTTACTTTATATATAAAAAAATACTTTCTTTAAATATATTAATGCACTACTATTTATATCATCTATATACTACTAAAACTCAAGTTTGTTTACATGTTTGAATATTTATTTGTTTGTTTGTCTAATTTCTTACTGTAAGGAAGCTACTTTATATGGGGGGCTGTAAAATAGTATGTGGGTAGAGAATAATTTTTTATTGCAGACAGACTGTTAATCACACATTTATTTAAAGACGTTAATTAATTTATTTTGATTTATTCATAGGTAGATTAATCACATTTTTTTTTAAAAAGATTAGAAAAACCACTGCACTCGACGGAAACAGTGACGTCACATGATGTGTTTATTTTTTTTACATCAATAATGGCGGCCTATCGAAGAAGATTGTGTTCCCATTCCAATGTTTAACGCGTTCTAAAGCTAATTTTCTGTCGGCTTTAACTTTAACAATACGTCCGTTTGCTGTATTTATTACGTTCCAACACTTATATCAATTTTCAACTGTCTTTTTCATTTAGTTTTACGATAAATTTCTCTAGATCTACAATCTGTCCAAGAAAGTTATTTATAGATCTAGATCTAGAATCTAGGTCAAATCAAAGATTTATTAGTTATAAATACATTCCAAAAAAAAAAAAACGAGACTTAAGCAAACCAGACGTAGATCTAGAATATAGATAATTCTATCTAGATTTAGATAATAATGAGTTTCTATATACTAAAATATTGTAGACCTTTATTATTTTGTATAAATCTTTGTTTCGACTATGCTAATTTTGAAATGCTGTATCCAGGGCCTATTTGCGTAGCTTAAGATTCATACGCGGCTTCGATACCGGTAATTTTGTTAAATTATAAACGTAAATTCTAAATATAGCTCAGTCGTAGATCTAAAATATAGATAATTCTATCTAGATTTAGATAATAATGATTTTCTATATACTAAACTATTTTAGACCTTTATTATTTTATATAAATCTTTGTTTGGAATATGTAAATTTTGAAATGCTCGCTCCGGGCCTAATGATTAGATCTAGATCTAGATTCTAGATCTAGCAAGAAAAACTAAACTTAAGACTTAAGCAAACGAGTCGTAGAATCTAGATCTAGATAATTCTATCTAGATCTAGATAATTTCAGACCTTCTTTATTTTATATAAATCTTTGTTTGGCTAATTTAAGATAAACTTTAATTTGAAAGTTACTACTACTAGACTTAGATCTAGATCTATGCGCGTAAATCAAGTTGCATAAGGAGACTCAAAGTATCAAACTATAGTATAAAAATTCACTTGTGACGTCACGAGTAAATAGCTAAGTTGGAATAGCAATGTAAACAGAAAGAGTTATTTTAACGCCAAGGGTAGACAAAGGTACAGAATATAGTCCAAGTTAAGACAGAACAGACAGACCCGACGGGTTCCGAACCTACCACTCCTCACGGCACCGAATCGCCTCGCCTTCCATGCATCAAGTCAGACGTGTAACCGATTCTGCCAATCAGCTCTACAAAAATAAAGCTTTCATGGCAGAGCACAATCACAACCTATGCACGAAAGACGCGGGCTGGCGTGACCTTTGAACCGCGAATGGGACTGACCGTTAGCCTCAAACACAACAAGGACCATTATTCGACCACACAGGCGACACAAGTATAGGGACGACGATACAGACAAATAGTAGCTTCCTTAAATGGGTAGTGTAAACATGGTGAGGGGTGGAAGCAGGCGTTGTGACTGAAATAGCAATGTAAACAGAAAGTGTTATTTCAACGCCAAGGGTAGACAAAGGTACAGAATATAGTCCAAGTTAAGACAGAACAGACAGACCCGACGGGTTCCGAACCTACCACTCCTCACGGCACCGAATCGCCTCGCCTTCCATGCATCAAGTCAGACGTGTAACCGATTCTGCCAATCAGCTCTACAAAAATAAAGCTTTCATGGCAGAGCACAAAGTTGGTAGTGTAATCGGCTCTCATGCGGGTGACACAGGTTCTAGACCAATACAACAATGATATTTTTTTTTTCAATTTTTTTTTTTTTTTTAGATGTGAATGATAAAGTTGCCTATCTGAACTTGGCAGGATACAGGGCAGGTGAAGTAGAGTTCATCTGTTTCTTTGTCCTAAGCATATGAAAGGATAGTGTGGTCAGAGACATGCTCGGCTGGAATCGTTTTTTAAACGATGAAAACATGTTGTCTGAGACTTGGCGGGACACTGGCCAGGTGAAGTAGAGTTGAGTAGGTCACCTGTGAAGTCAGTATATGAAGGGATAGTCCGAAATCGGTGTTTTCGGTGTTTTTAAAAGATAAAAAACATATTTTTGAATGTGGGGTCTGTTTTTTTGTGACGATAAGTGACACTGCAGTAGCGTAGCGAGGAGGGGGGGGGGGGGGCGTGGGGGGGGGGACATATGGCCCCCGGCGCCGACCTTAGGGGGCACCAAAATGGGTTGAAAAAATAAATTGAAAGGTTGAGGGGGGTGCAAATCGAAAGTTTGAGTGGGGGGGGGGGTTCAAATCGAAATCTTGACGGGGGGGGGGGGGTGCACATCAAAAGTTTGGGAGGGAGGGGGGGGGGGTTGCAAATCGAAACTTGTGGGGGGGGGGGGTTCGAATTCAAAAGTTTGTCCCCGGGCGCCGGGAAAGGTCGCTATGCCTCTGAGTGACAGACGTGATGTTTTTTGATGGATGACCCCCGAAACCCACAGTTATCCAACGGATGACGGGCAGTCTAGTTATAATTAAAAGCGTGGGCCGCTATAATAATAAGTATTTAAACAAGCGGCCTACGCATTTCTCTAATACACACAAATATACATTCTTTCTCTAATCCACACATACATACATTCTTTCTCTAATCCACACATACATACATTCTTTCTCTAATCCACACATACATAAATTCTTTCTCTAATCCACACATACATACATTCTTTCTCTAATCCACACATACATACATTCTTTCTCTAATCCACACATACATACATTCTTTCTCTAATCCACACATACATACATTCTTTCTCTAATCCACACATACATACATTGTTGCTCTAATCCACACTTACATACATTCTTTCTCTAATCCACACATACATACATTCTTTCTCTAATCCACACATATATATATTGTTGCTCTAATCTACACAGGTTAACATTGTAACTTTTGTCCACAGAGATTTACATTGTAGCCTCTAATCCCTACAGCTGCAGTATGTAATCCATACACGTGTTCCCTAGCCTTAATCTCACTGTAAATCAGCTGATCCCATGAGGGGGGGGGGGGGGGGGGGATTCAGTCAAATATTTTTCTATATCTAATTTTGTTTCTGAACATTTATTTGATATGATGACGTATAAGTTTAACTAACATAATAATTTCTAGTGGTGTCTGATGGGTAGGGTATACGAAGTATCCATGATATAGAAGTCACTGGGGGGATACCCACGGTACAGTTACAGCTCCGCTACTATGAAGGTATACCCAATGAGTGGGTCTACGACAAAATCCCGAAAGACACTTGCCCGAATGCCGTTTGCCCATTCGGGAAATCGGCCTTCGGGCAAACGGCATTCGGGCAAGTGTCTTTCGGGAAAACGTCCGGCTCCCCCAATGAGTTAACTTAAAAACATCTTTCTCCCCCCCCACCCCCCACCAAAACAGGTTGTTCCCCGGGCCAGAGCCCGCCCTACATCAAGAGACCTGACTCACAAGACAGAAATCTGTTGAAAGAAGGGAAAGGGGCGGTCTTTCAGTGTGAGGCAGACGGTAGCCCAGCACCCACGTAAGTTTGATGTTCATGACTTTTTAAAGCTTTATTCTCTAAATGTAATGTCCCATCTGCTAGTCAATTACCCGTAGTTCAATTACACAAATACCAAAGATTAATTTATTACCAAGCTATATTAAAACAAAATGGTGATTTGTGAAAACGTACTAGCTATCTCTCATTGCTTTTTTACTATTTCTCTGCACACAAAAACCCGTGTATTAGGTTAGACTGACCTTAGCTTGGTCCCAGGGATGTGACAGATAGCATGTGGTCATTTGACTTGCCCCCCCCCCACCCAGATAGAATGTGGTCATTTGACTTGCCCCCCCCCAGATAGCATGTGGTCATTAGACTTGCCCCCCCCCCCTCCTTAGATAGCGTGTGGTCATTTGACTTGCCCTCCCAGATAGCATGTGGTCATTTGACTTGCCCCCCCCCCCCCCCCCAGATAGCATGTGGTCATTTGACTTGACCACCCAGAAAGCGTCTAGTCTGAAAGGTATAGCAAGACAGATGTACGTCATACAACCTGCCAACATAGCTCGTGTAGTTTCTACGTCACAAAAACTGACGTGTACATTCTGTGATGACTTTTAAAATACAGACTGGTAGATTTCCTCTCCAGGTACCAGTGGTTCAGAAACGACGTTGCCATTGACGACAAGGGGGATTACCTGAAGGCCTTCACCAATGGCACGCTGGTGTTTAAAGACTTCTCCTACAGAGACGGTGGGATGTTCCAGTGTCGGGCTAAAAATAGTTTTGGCACTTCAGTGTCGGTCAAAGTTCCAATACTTGCAAACATTGATTTAGGTAGGTTGGGCGGGCTTTTGACTTTGGCAGTAGTTTCATTAATACGAATATATATATATATATATATATATATATATATATATATATATATATATATATATATATATATATATATATATATATATATATATATATATATATATATATGTATATCGTAAAGGTAACAAAAAAGAAAACAAAGAAGACAGCGTAACGGTGTCACAGGGCCAACCGTTCCACTTATACTGCGCGCATGCGCCTGAGAATTCTCAAGGTGTCAGGAAATACTGGTACGTGGACGTTAAAAAATACCAAGTGAGTTCCTCCAGTCGTGTCGGCATTGATACCAACGGCAAGTACAGCTCTTTAACTTTTTGGACTCGTCGATTTCTGTTCAAAAGCACTAAGTATTGTATTGATCGCCTTTCATCGAACAGTCGCCTTTCATCGAACAGGTACTCTACGTATGGCGTATGCCTTCAGGAGTGATTCAGCTAAATACCAGTGTGGAGTGTTCCCATACATCTACAGTGATAGTATCATTTATATCGTGGACACAGTGACAGTGACAGTCACTGACAGAGAGTTTAGTACGTTAAATAAATGATGTCACCAGTGTTTCTTCCAGACTTTTTTCTCCGGGGGGGGGGGGGGCACTTAAAATTTTCGGGGGGGGGGGGGGCGGATACTGTTAAAAGTATATATTTTCTATATGAATTATATACATTTAATTTCGTTCGGGGGGGGGGGTAGAATTTTTTCGCCCCCCCCCCCCCCCCCCCCCCGAAGAGATGCCTGGAAGAAGCTCTGGATGTCACTGACAGAATAATCAGTACGTTAAGTTTTGAAAATTATTGCTGGAACTAATCCAGTCTCCCCCCCCCTCTCCTACAGGCTTCATGAAACCCAGAAAGGAATACGCGCCTAGTGTCGTGAAAGCCACATTTGGAATGTCGGCCATTCTAGAATGTTTTTTCTCTGGCTAGTAAGTCCAGCCTTTCTCAATCTTGAAACTGTTCATTTATAATCGCCTTAAACCTAAACAATGTTGATCTAAATCTTAACATTGTTTATCTAAACCTAAACAATGTTGATCTAAATCTTAACATTGTTTATCTAAACCTAAACAATGTTTATCTAAATCTTAATAATGTTTATCTAAACCTAAACAATGTTTTCCTAAACCTAAACTATGTTTATCTAAATCTAAACAATGTTTTCCTAAACCTAAACAATGTTTTCCTAAACCTAAACAATGTTTACCCGAACATAAAAAGTGAGATAAGAGTAGAAAACAAATAATTTGAAAATTGTTTTCTACTATTCTGTTTATTGCTATTTATTATGAGTAGAAAACAAATTAAAAGAGAATTTATTTGAAGAACCAGGTACAAGGTGTTTGTTTCCTTTAGTTGCATACATTTAATATGGTTTGACGTCACTAATTTTTGTGACGTCAGTGATTGTTGTAACCTTCACTGATTGTTGTGACCTTGACCCCCCAGCCAAGAACCTGTGATCACGTGGAAGGACAAGCAACAACAGATCATCCAGGAAGGTCACGGTCATTACGTCATCGACGATTTCGGCCGGAAGTTGCGAATTGAACAGGTGAGAGAGGAGGACGAGGGGACGTACTCATGCACGGCCAGGAACGGTGCCGGGTCGGACGATGCCAAGATCTTCCTCAATGTCACAAGTAGGTGGTGTAGTGACAAGTACGTGGTGTAGTGACAAGTACGTGGTGTAGTGACAAGTACGTGGGGACGGTGTAGTGACAAGTACGTGGGGACGGTGTAGTGACAAGTACGTGGTGTAGTGACAAGTACGTGGGGACGGTGTAGTGACAAGTACGTGGGGACGGTGTAGTGACAAGTGGGGACTGTGTAGTGACAAGTACGTGAGGACGGTGTAGTGACAAGTACGTGGGGACGGTGTAGTGACAAGTACGTGGGGACGGTGTAGTGACAAGTACGTGGTGTAGTGACAAGTACGTGGGGACGGTGTAGTGACAAGTACGTGGGGACGGTGTAGTGACAAGTACGTGGTGTAGTGACAAGTACGTGGGGACAGTGTAGTGACAAGTACGTGGGGACGGTGTAGTGACAAGTACGTGGTGTAGTGACAAGTACGTGGTGTAGTGACAAGTACATGGTGTAGTGAAAAGTACGTGGTGTAGTGACAAGTACGTGTTGTATTGACAAGTACGTGGGGACGGTGTAGTGACAAGTACGTGGTGTAGTGACAAGTACGTGGTGTAGTGACAAGTACGTGGTGTAGTGACAAGTACGTGGTGTAGTGACAAGTACGTGGGGACGGTGTAGTGACAAGTACGTGGGGACGGTGTAGTGACAAGTACGTGGGGACGGTGTAGTGACAAGTACGTGGGGACGGTGTAGTGACAAGTACGTGGGGACGGTGTAGTGACAAGTAGGTGGGGACGGTGTAGTGACAAGTACGTGGGGACGGTGTAGTGACAAGTACGTGTTGTATTGACAAGTACGTGGGGACGGTGTAGTGACAAGTACGTGGGGACGGTGTAGTGACAAGTACGTGGGGACGGTGTAGTGACAAGTACGTGGTGTAGTGACAAGTACGTGGTGTAGTGACAAGTACGTGAGGACGGTGTAGTGACAAGTACGTGGTGTAGTGACAAGTACGTGGTGTAGTGACAAGTACGTGGTGTAGTGACAAGTACGTGGTGTAGTGACAAGTACGTGGTGTAGTGACAAGTACGTGGGGACGGTGTAGTGACAAGTACGTGGTGTAGTGACAAGTACGTGGTGTAGTGACAAGTACGTGGTGTAGTGACAAGTACGTGGTGTAGTGACAAGTACGTGGGGACGGTGTAGTGACAAGTACGTGGTGTAGTGACAAGTACGTGGTGTAGTGACAAGTACGTGGGGACGGTGTAGTGACAAGTACGTGGGGACGGTGTAGTGACAAGTACGTGGGGACGGTGTAGTGACAAGTACGTGGTGTAGTGACAAGTACGTGGTGTAGTGACAAGTACGTGGGGACGGTGTAGTGACAAGTACGTGGTGTAGTGACAAGTACGTGGTGTAGTGACAAGTACGTGGGGACGGTGTAGTGACAAGTACGTGGTGTAGTGACAAGTACGTGGGGACGGTGTAGTGACAAGTAAGTGGTGTAGTGACAAGTACGTGGGGACGATGTAGTGACAAGTACGTGGGGACGGTGTAGTGACAAGTACGTGGGGACGGTGTAGTGACAAGTAGGTGGGGACGGTGTAGTGACAAGTACGTGGTGTAGTGACAAGTACGTGGGGACGGTGTAGTGACACGTACGTGGGGACGGTGTAGTGACAAGTACGTGGGGACGGTGTAGTGACAAGTACGTGGTGTAGTGACAAGTACGTGGTGTAGTGACAAGTACGTGGGGACGGTGTAGTGACAAGTACGTGGTGTAGTGACAAGTACGTGGGGACGGTGTAGTGACAAGTAAGTGGTGTAGTGACAAGTACGTGGGGACGATGTAGTGACAAGTACGTGGGGACGGTGTAGTGACAAGTACGTGGGGACGGTGTAGTGACAAGTAGGTGGGGACGGTGTAGTGACAAGTACGTGGTGTAGTGACAAGTACGTGGGGACGGTGTAGTGACACGTACGTGGGGACGGTGTAGTGACAAGTACGTGGGGACGGTGTAGTGACAAGTACGTGGTGTAGTGACAAGTACGTGGTGTAGTGACAAGTACGTGAGGACGGTGTAGTGACAAGTACGTGGTGTAGTGACAAGTACGTGGTGTAGTGACAAGTACGTGGTGTAGTGACAAGTACGTGGGGACGGTGTAGTGACAAGTACGTGGGGACGGTGTAGTGACAAGTAGGTGGGGACGGTGTAGTGACAAGTACGTGGTGTAGTGACAAGTACGTGGGGACGGTGTAGTGACAAGTAGGTGGGGACGGTGTAGTGACAAGTACGTGGTGTAGTGACAAGTACGTGGGGACGGTGTAGTGACAAGTAGGTGGGGACGGTGTAGTGACAAGTACGTGGTGTAGTGACAAGTACGTGGGGACGGTGTAGTGACAAGTAGGTGGGGACGGTGTAGTGACAAGTACGTGGGGACGGTGTAGTGACAAGTACGTGGGGACGGTGTAGTGACAAGTAGGTGGGGACGGTGTAGTGACAAGTACGTGGGGACGGTGTAGTGACAAGTACGTGGGGACGGTGTAGTGACAAGTACGTGGGGACGGTGTAGTGACAAGTACGTGGTGTAGTGACAAGTACGTGTTGTATTGACAAGTACGTGGGGACGGTGTAGTGACAAGTACGTGGGGACGGTGTAGTGACAAGTACGTGGTGTAGTGACAAGTACGTGGTGTAGTGACAAGTACGTGAGGACGGTGTAGTGACAAGTACGTGGGGATGGTGTAGTGACAAGTACGTGGTGTAGTGACAAGTACGTGGTGTAGTGACAAGTACGTGGTGTAGTGACAAGTACGTGGGGACGGTGTAGTGACAAGTACTTGGGGACGGTGCAGTGACAAGTACGTGCACCCCCAATGTTAACTTTTGACAGGTGCACCTCTAATGCTTACTTTTTAACAGGTGCACCTGTAATGTTAACCTTTTTATCACAGGTCCACCTCTGATGTTAACAACGCCAGACACTTCACTGGAAAAGTTATACAAACTTTCTGGCCAGATGGCCACATTGAAATGTTGGGCCAGGGCCATGGAGGGAGAGAACCTGGAGCCACCTGTGTGGTACAGGAATGGGGAGCTGCTCACTATAGGTGTGTGGGGTGTGTAAGGTGTGGGTAAGGTGTGTGGGTGAGGTGTGGGGGTGTGGGTGAGGTGTGTGGGTGAGGTGTGTGTTGGTGAGGTGTGGGGGTGTGGGTGAGGTGTGTGGGTGAGGTGTGTGTTGGTGAGGTGTGGGGGTGTGGGTGAGGTGTGTGGGTGAGGTGTGTGTGGGTGAGGTGTGTGTGTGAGTGTGAGTGAGGTGTGTGTGGATGAGGTGTGTGTGGGTGAGGTGTGTGGGTGAGGTGTGTGTGGGTGAGGTGAGGTGTGTGTGGGCGAGGCGTGTGTGGGTAAGGTGAGGTGTGTGTGGGTGAGGTGTGTGTGGGTGAGGTGTGTGTGGGTGAGGCGTGTGTGGGTGAGGTGTGTGTGGGTGAGGTGTGTGAGAGGTGTGTGTGGGTGAGGTGTGTGTGGGTGAGGTGTGTGTGGGTGAGGTGTGTGTGGGTGAGGTGTGTGTGGGTGAGGTGTGTGTGGGTGAGGTGTGTGTGGGTGAGGTGTGTGTGGGTGAGGTGTGTGTGGGTGAGGCGTGTGTGGGTGAGGTGTGTGTGGGTGAGGTGTGTGTGGGTGAGGTGTGTGTGGGTGAGGTGTGTGTGGGTGAGGTGAGGTGTGTGTGGGTGAGGTGTGTGTGGGTGAGGTGTGTGTGGGTGAGGTGTGTGTGGGTGAGGTGAGGTGTGTGTGGGTAAGGTGAGGCGTGTGTGGGTGAGGTGTGTGAGAGGTGTGTGTGGGTGAGGTGTGTGTGGGTGAGGCGTGTGTGGGTGAGGTGTGTGTGGGTGAGGTGTGTGTGGGTGAGGTGTGTGTGGGTGAGGTGTGTGTGGGTGAGGTGAGGTGTGTGTGGGTGAGGTGTGTGTGGGTGAGGTGTGTGTGGGTGAGGTGTGTGTGGGTGAGGTGAGGTGTGTGTGGGTAAGGTGAGGTGTGTGTGGGTGAGGTGTGTGTGGGTGAGGTGTGTGTGGGTGAGGTGTGTGTGGGTGAGGTGAGGTGTGTGTGGGTAAGGTGAGGTGTGTGTGGGTGAGGTGTGTGTGGGTGAGGTGTGTGTGGGTGAGGTGTGTGTGGGTGAGGTGTGTGTGTGTGGGTGAGGTGTGTGTGGGTGAGGTGAGGTGTGTGTGGGTAAGGTGAGGTGTGTGTGGGTGAGGTGTGTGTGGGTGAGGTGTGTGTGGAGGTGTGTGTGGGTGAGGTGTGTGTGGGTGAGGTGTGTGTGGAGGTGTGTGTGGGTGAGGTGTGTGTGGGTGAGGTGTATGTGTGTGTGTTGTTATCCTGTGAGTGTGTGTTGTTTCTGTGTTAGATTTGATTCGACCTTTCATATTTAGTCGTGTATCTCTAAACCTACCGTTCGACCACCCCGCCCCATGATGCGTCCTCCTCATCTTACAACAACATTACTGGCAATAGAACCAATGAACTTCTTTAACAGACAACTTCCCGGACAAAACCAGGTACAGTTTCGGTGAATGTGGCACCGAGCTGACCATCAGGAACCTGAACAAGTCTACAGACACCGCCTGCTTCCAGTGTAACATCAGCAACAGTGAAGGATACATCTTTTTTGACGGTTTTCTCAAGGTCGTTGGTAATGTATATTATGTCCTTATTTAATGTACCTTAATAAAGCATATATGCATATATATATATATATATATATATATATATATATATATATATATATATATATATATATATATATATATATATATATATAGAGAGAGAGAGAGAGAGAGAGAGAGAGAAATACATATGTTTATATATATATATATATATATATATATATATATATATAGGGCCTATATATATACTATTTCAGATTGGGATGAGATCGAATTTTGATCCAGCCCAACATTGGTCAGCGTGACACTTAACTTGCTTGTCAGTAATGTTAGAAGAAAAAAAAAATTCAAACTTTTTCAGCAACTGAAACAAACTTGTTCTCAAAACTTAATTTTCGGCTATATTCGATCATGGATTTCTCCGCATTAATTATAATTAAATAAATATTGTAACAAGTTTACTGTCATGCCTCTAAATTTTTCTTTGAATAATTGGAACTTTGGTCGAAGCTTGATTGTTTGCGTGTGTGGGTAACGGCCGCTACCCACTCGAGAACTTTTTGAAAAATTCCTCATTCCACCACCTGTATTCACGTACAAAGTCAAAAGCAGCAAATGCTGGTAAATAAAATGTCCTTTTTATAGGACAGACTAGAAGATTCCTTATCTTTGGTGAATTGTCTTTCTGAAACGTTGGCGTGCTACCCACATTTGGATCACTTGTGCTGGTGTGCTACCCACATTTGGATCACTTGTGCTGGTGTGCTACCCACATTTGAATCACTTGTGCTGGTGTGCTACCCACATTTGGATCACTTGTGCTGGTGTGCTACCCACATTTGGATCACTTGTGCTGGTGTGCTACCCACATTTGGATCACTTGTGTTGGTGTGCTACCCACATTTGGATCACTTGTGCTGGTGTGCTAGCCACATTTGGATCACTTGTGCTGGTGTGCTACCCACCTGTTTATCACAGTCAATGCTGTTTTGTCAATCACAGAGTTCAATAACAAGCCTGTCAAGAACACGAGTCATTGTGATCTGTTCTGTGAAAGCAATAGACTGGATTTAATTAGCCTGGTTAATTAGCCTGGTTAATTAGCCTGGTTAAGTAGGCCAATGATTTTCCGTTTAAGTTACTTTAAGTAAACTTGAAGGGTTTTGTTATCTAACGAAAATTTTTCCGATAGCAGGCAGGTATAATGCAATAATGTAGCATTTACATTACGTTGATGGGTTAGACTTACACTGGCGTTTTGACAAACATTAGACTTACATTATGGTTGTGCTACCTGCATGTAGTATGTGCATTGTACAAAAGTGCAAGTCACGTGATCTCAA
Source organism: Physella acuta (assembly GCF_028476545.2). NCBI lineage: Eukaryota > Metazoa > Mollusca > Gastropoda > Physidae > Physella > Physella acuta. The sequence goes on along the minus strand of NW_026733046.1, from coordinate 39,218 downwards.
ACTTGACGTCACCAATCATTGACTCCCCACACATAGACCTGATGACCAATCATTGACTCCCCACACACAGACCTGATGACTCCCCACACACAGACCTAATGACTTCCCACACAGACCTAATGACTCCCCACACACAGACCTAATGACTCCCCACACACAGACCTGATGACTCCCCACACACAGACCTAATGACTTCCCACACAGACCTAATGACTCCCCACACAGACCTGATGACTCCCCACACACAGACCTAATGACTCCCCAAACAGACCTAATGACTCCCCCACACACAGACCTAATGACTCCCCCACACACAGACCTGATGACTCCCCACACACAGACCTGATGACTCCCCACACACAGACCTAATGACTCCCCACACACAGACCTAATGACTCCCCACACAGACCTAATGACTCCCCCACACATAAACCTGATGACTCCCCACACAGACCTAATGACTCCCCACACACAGACCTGATGACTCCCCACACACAGACCTAATGACTCCCCACACACAGACCTAATGACTCCCCCACACACAGACCTAATGACTCCCCACACACAGACCTAATGACTCCCCACACAGACCTAATGACTCCCCCACACATAAACCTGATGACTCCCCACACAGACCTAATGACTCCCCCACACACAGACCTGATGACTCCCCACACACAGACCTAATGACTCCCCACACACAGACCTAATGACTCCCCACACAGACCTAATGACTCCCCACACACAGACCTGATGACTCCCCACACAAACAGACCTAATGACTCCCCCACACACAGACCTAATGACTCCCCACACACAGACCTGATGACTCCCCACACACAGACCTGATGACTCCCCACACACAGACCTAATGACTCCCCACACAAAGACCTAATGACTCCCCACACAAAGACCTAATGACTCCCCACACACTACCTAATGACTCCCCAACACAGACCTAATGACTCCCCCACACACAGACCTGATGACTCCCCACACACAGACCTAATGACTCCCCACACACAGACCTGATGACTCCCCACACACAGACCTAATGACTCCCCACACACAGACCTGATGACTCCACACACACAGACCTAATGACTCCCCCACACACAGACCTAATGACTCCCCACACACAGACCTGATGACTCCACACACACAGACCTAATGACTCCCCCACACACAGACCTAATGACTCCCCCACACACAGACCTAATGACTCCCCACACACAGACCTGATGACTCCACACACACAGACCTAATGACTCCCCCACACACAGACCTAATGACTCCCCCACACACAGACCTAATGACTCCCCCACACACAGACCTAATGACTCCCCCACACACAGACCTAATGACTCCCCACACACAGACCTGATGACTCCACACACACAGACCTAATGACTCCCCCACACACAGACCTAATGACTCCCCCACACACAGACCTAATGACTCCCCCACACACAGACCTAATGACTCCCCCACACACAGACCTAATGACTCCCCACACACAGACCTGATGACTCCACACACACAGACCTAATGACTCCCCCACACACAGACCTAATGACTCCCCACACACAGACCTAATGACTCCCCACACACAGACCTGATGACTCCACACACACAGACCTAATGACTCCCCCACACACAGACCTAATGACTCCCCCACACACAGACCTGATGACTCCCCACACACAGACCTAATGACTCCCCACAAACAGACCTAATGACTCCCCACACACAGACCTGATGACTCCCCACACAAACAGACCTAATGACTCCCCACACACAGACCTAATGACTCCCCACACACACAGACCTGATGACTCCCCACACACAGACCTGATGACTCCCCACACACAGACCTAATGACTCCCCACACACAGACCTGATGACTCCACACACACAGACCTAATGACTCCCCCACACACAGACCTAATGACTCCCCCACACACAGACCTAATGACTCCCCACACACAGACCTGATGACCAATCATTGACTCCCCACACACACAGACCTAATGACTCTCCCCACACACAGACCTGATGACTCTCCACACACACAGACCTAATGACTCCCCACACACACAGACCTAATGACTCCCCACACACAGACCTAATGACTCTCCACACACACAGACCTGATGACTCCCCACACACAGACCTGATGACTCCCCACACACAGACCTGATGACTCCCCACACACAGACCTGATGACTCCCCACACACAGACCTGATGACTCCCCACACAAACAGACCTAATGACTCCCCACACACAGACGTAATGACTTCCCACACAGACCTAATGACTCCCCACACACAGACCTAATGACTCCCCCACACACAGACCTAATGACTCCCCACACACAGACCTGATGACTCCACACACACAGACCTAATGACTCCCCCACACACAGACCTAATGACTCCCCCACACACAGACCTAATGACTCCCCACACACAGGCCTGATGACTCCCCACACACAGACCTGATGACTCCCCACACACAGACCTAATGACTCCCCCACACACAGACCTAATGACTCCCCACACACAGGCCTGATGACTCCCCACACACAGACCTGATGACTCCCCACACACAGACCTGATGACTCCACACACACAGACCTAATGACTCCCCACACACAGGCCTGATGACTCCCCCACACACAGACCTAATGACTCCCCCACACACAGACCTGATGACCAATCATTGACTCCCCACACACACAGACCTAATGACTCTCCCCACACACAAACCTGATGACTCCCCACACACAGACCTAATGACTCCCCCACACAGACCTAATGACTCCCCCACACACAGACCTGATGACCAATCATTGATTCCCCACACACAGACCCGATGATTTCCCACACACAAACCTGATGACCAATCATTGACTCCCCATACACACAGACCTAATGACTCCCCACACACAGACTAATGATGCATCAAGAACCCCAACACTGTAACCTTGATAGACAGGATGGGGATGTGGGTTGGGGGGGGGGGGGGGGGGTTCGAACCGCAATGTGTGACACCATCTTAAGGATTATTCTACAGCTAAATATAAAAATGTAATCAGGATGTCTGTTTTTTTAAAGTGATTGTGCTACTTTATTCAAGGTACATACATGATAAGGCACAGAGTGGCACTCTACGTGATAAGGATGGGGGTGACACCAAAATACCTATAGTTTGAGTATACAATATTTATACATAGTGTTTGGACGGGGGAGGGGGAATGCGTGTTACAGAACCGGATGTCACTCGCCCTAGTAACGCCCCTGATACATTACCAGGCAAGGCCTTAAGATAAACAATCAATGGCATCGCTTTCTGTTAGAATCGCGTCGAATTAATGGTTTGATTAAAGTTTTAAGTGGATGAGCAATAAACGATCACACACCAAGACATAGGATCATGGTTGGAACAGGGCTAAGTGTTGTAGATGGGTGCGATCGGAGAAGGTTAGACACAGGGCGTACTTGTTGGTTGGTCATACGACAAGAAAAGTTCAAGTGATTTGAAGAGCTGAACAAGAACTGTACAACATCAGTTCAATACAAGTTTCTCTTCAACCCCGATTACTTTAAATACTTTCCTCAGTTCTAACAATAAACTCAAAAAGTTTTTTTTTAAATTGTGTCTGCTTGAGCCGACTCAGCTAAAAGATGAACCGGCACGTGTTGGTGTTGCTGTTGTATTCTTGCTTCTGGGCAGCCGATGCCAGGATAGTTTCTACAGGTAAGTCCGGATAAATTAAATGTCTGAACCTACATTTTAACATACATCGAATTTTTTTTTTTGAAAAAGTTCAAATTAAACCAATTAGTTAGAATCTCTCTTAGGAGTAAATTATTAATTGAATGTTGGATGTTCTGTCATGGAGGTTTCAAATTTCTTTTGTTGTGTCCAATCTCAAATCTGAGCTAAAACTCTACAGTTATAACCAATCTCAAATCTGAGCTAAAACTCTACAGTTATAACCAGTTTCAAATCTGAGCTAAAACTCTACAGTTATAACCAGTTTCAAATCTGAGCTAAAACTCTACAGTTATAACCAATCTCAAATCTGAGCTAAAACTCTACAGTTATAACCAGTTTCAAATCTGAGCTAAAACTCTACAGTTATAACCAGTTTCAAATCTGAGCTAAAACTCTACAGTTATAATCCGTTTCAAATCTGAGCTAAAACTCTACAGTTATAACCAGTTTCAAATCTGAGCTAAAACTCCCAAGTTCCAGTCAGCTAAAAAATCCGTCAAAACTCGAGGTATGTGCATGTGGTGATCTGGGGTGAGGGTGGGAGGTGGTCTCAGCTAAGACCAGATGTCGGAAATGAGATCGGTGCTGGCCCGTTGCTGTAGGTCAGGGATTTCCAAACTACGGCCCGCGGGCCGGATGTGGCCCGCAAAGTCCTCTCATCCGGCCCGCGGAGATCTTTTCGACAAAGGAAAAATCGTTTGTTGATGGCTGAGGAACTTTGCCCAGAAAAATCAAAGACATGTCTGGAAGAAACTGGCCCCCGAACTGAAATTTGATAGTTAATGCGACCCTCGGACTGAAAAGTTTGGAGACCCCTGCTGTAGGTCAACTGTTTAAGTGTAGTAGCTACACGATTTACGACCCACCGAATCTCTCATGTTCTTACTCTCATGTCCTTAATCTCATGTCCTTATTCGTATGTCTTGACATTCATGTCCTTACTTTCATGTCCTTACTCTCATGTCCTTACTCTCATGTCCTTAATCTCATGTCCTTACTCTCATGTCCTTACCATGTCCTTACTCTCATGTCCTTACTCTCATGTCCTTACCATGTCCTTAATCTCATGTCCTTAATCTCATGTCCTTACTCTCATGTCCTTACCATGTCGTTACTCTCATGTCCTTACTCTCATGTCCTTACTCTCATGTCCTTACTCTCATGTCCTTACTCGCATGTCCTTACTCTCATGCCCTTACCATGTCCTTACTCTCATGTCCTTTACTCTGATGTCCTTACTCTGATGTCCTTACTCTCATGTCCTTTACTCTCATGTCCTTACTCTCATGTCCTTACTCTGATGTCCTTACTCTCATGTCCTTACTCTCATGTCCTTACTCTCATGTCCTTACTCTCATGTCCTTTACTCTCATGTCCTTACTCTCATGTCTTTACTCTCATGTCCTTACTCTCATGTCCTTACCATGTCCTTACTCTCATGTCCTTACTCTCATGTCCTTACTCTCATGTCCTTAGTCTCATGTCCTTCCTCTCATGTCCTTACTCTCATGTCCTCAATCTCATGTCCTCTCTCATGTCCTTAATCTCATGTCGTTACTTTCATGTCCTTACTCTCATGTCCTTACCATGTCATTACTCTCATGTCCTTACTCTCATGTCCTAATTCGTATGTCTTGACATTCATGTCCTTACTTTCATGTCATTACTCTCATGTTCTTACCATGCCGTTACTCTCATGTCCTTACTCTCATGTCCTTAATCTCATGTCCTTACTCTCATGTCCTTACCATGTCCTTACTCTCATGTCCTTAATCTCATGTCCTTACCATGTCCTTAATCTCATGTCCTTAATCTCATGTCCTTACTCTCATGTCCTTACCATGTCGTTACTCTCATGTCCTTACTCTCATGTCCTTACTCTCATGTCCTTACTCTCATGTCCTTTACTCTGATGTCCTTACTCTCATGTCCTTACTCTCATGTCCTTTACTCTCATGTCCTTACTCTCATGTCCTAACTCTGATGTCCTTACTCTCATGTCCTTACTCTCATGTCCTTACTCTCATGTCCTTACTCTCATGTCCTTTACTCTCATGTCCTTACTCTCATGTCCTTACTCTCATGTCCTTACTCTCATGTCCTTAACATGTCCTTACTCTCATGTCCTTACTCTCATGTCCTTACCCTCATGTCCTTAGTCTCATGTCCTTACTCTCATGTCCTTACTCTCATGTCCTCAATCTCATGTCCTCTCTTATGTCCTTAATCTCATGTCGTTACTTTCATGTCCTTACTCTCATGTCCTTACTCTCATGTCATTACTCTCATGTCCTTACTCTCATGTCCTTACTCTCATGTCCTTACTCTCATGTCCTTACCATGTCCTTACTCTCATGTCCTTACCATGACCTTACTGTTATGTCCTTACTCTCGTGTCCTTACTCTCATGTCCTTACCATGTCCTTACTCTCATGTCCTTACTCTCATGTCCTTGCCATGTCCTTACTCTCACGTCGTTACTCTCATGTCCTAACTCTCATGTCCTTACTCTCATGTCGTTACTCTCATGTCCTAACTCTCATGTCCTTACTCTCATGTCCTTACTCTCATGTCCTTACCATGTCCTTACTCGTATGTCCTTACTCTCATGTCTTTACTCTCATGTCCTTACCATGTCCTTACTCTTATGTCCTTACTCTCATGTCCTTACTCTCATGTCCTTACCATGTCCTTACTCTCATGTCCTTACTCTCATGTCCTTACTCTCATGTATTTACTCTCATGTCCTTACTCTCATGTCCTTGCCATGTCCTTACTCTCATGTCCTTACTTTCATGTCCTTAACATGTCGTTACTCTCATGTCGTTACTCTCATGTCCTTACCATGTCCTTACTCTCACGTCCTTACTCTCATGTCCTTGCCATGTCCTTACTCTCATGTCCTTACTTTCATGTCCTTACCATGTCGTTACTCTCATGTCGTTACTCTCATGTCCTAACTCTCATGTCCTTACTCTCAAGTCCTTACTCTCATGTCCTTACTCTCATGTCCTTACTCTCATGTCCTTACCATGTCCTTAATCTCATGTCCTTTCTCTCATGTCCTTACTCTCATGTCCTTACCATGTCCTTAATCTCATGTCCTTACTCTCATGTCCTTACTCGCATGTCCTTTACTCTCATGTCCTTTCTCTCATGTCCTTACTCTCATGTCCTTACCATGTCCTTACTCTCATGTCCTTACTCTCATGTCCTTACTCGCATGTCCTTTACTCTCATGTCCTTACCATGTCCTTACTCTCATGTCCTTACTCTCATGTCCTTACCATGTCCTTACTCGCATGTCCTTTACTCTCATGTCCTTTCTCTCATGTCCTTACTCTCATGTCCTTACCATGTCCTTACTCTCATGTCCTTACTCTCATGTCCTTACTCGCATGTCCTTTACTCTCATGTCCTTACTCTCATGTCCTTACCATGTCCTTACTCTCATGTCCTTACCATGTCCTTACTCTCATGTCCTTACTCTCATGTCCTTACCATGTCCTTACTCTCATGTCGTTACTCTCATGTCCTTACTTTCAAGTCCTTACTCTCATGTCCTTACTCTCATGTCCTTACTCTCATGTCCTTACCATGTCCTTAATCTCATGTCCTTACTCTCATGTCCTTACTCTCATGTCCTTACCATGTCCTTAATCTCATGTCCTTACTCTCATGTCCTTACTCGCATGTCCTTTACTCTCATGTCCTTTCTCTCATGTCCTTACCATGTCCTTACCATGTCCTTACTCGCATGTCCTTTACTCTCATGTCCTTACCATGTCCTTACTCTCATGTCCTTACTCTCATGTCCTTACTCTCATGTCCTTACTCTCATGTCTTTACTCTCATGTCCTTACTCTCATGTCCTTACTCTCATGTCCTTACTCTCATGTCCTTACTCTCATGTCTTTACTCTCATGTCCTTACTCTCATGTCCTTACTCTCATGTCCTTACTCGTATGTCCTGAATTTCATGTCCTTACTCTCATGTCCTTACTCTCAAGTCCTTACTCTTTTATCTTTAATTTGAAATATCATCATTTTCATTATTTTAATGTTTAAGTTAAGACACATTTAAAGCCGACACATAAAACTGTTTTTGGCAAGTTTAGCCACATTGAAGGGTGGGTTTAATTTCGCTGGAACAATTTTTTAGCATTTCATCTATCTAATCGGAATAAAGAAATTATTCCGCTAGGTTTTACAAAAATCTTTTAATAAAACTTAGCTTCCTTATTTAACAATCGATGTTTTGATTATTCTCTGTTCCACTTTATACTTCTAATACAAAGGGCAAGTGTTAGATTTAATTCATGATTGTTTCGAAAAACTCATAGCTTAAGTTGAAGCTGTATGAGACTTAACTGATTTGTGTATGGTATTTATGACGTAAGCGATGGAATAAGTGGCTTGACCAAATTAGGAGCTCACTAATTACTCATTAATTCCCAACCAGTCACAGATAATCTCAAAACTTGTTTACAAGAGAATGTGACTCACCAAAATTTTGTTGGATCTACACACAGTGCTGAAGTAGATGAAGCACTTGTGAACTTGGCACTAGAGGTTACAGTCAAAGTCACCAACAATATCACTTCCCTGTCTAATTTTAATTGACACGATACAAATAAATGTAAAGATACATTGGAAATTATTGAAAATTGAAGTTTGTGACATAATAATATATTTCAGTAGACATTGACCTAATCTTAACGGCCAAACAACACGTGACCACATACCTCATCATTGATTGGCCCAAACAACACTTGACCACATACCTCATCATTGATTGGCCCAAACAACACGTGACCACATACCTCATCACTGATTGGTTCAAACAACAATACAAACATGCAACTGCAAACCAATCAATCTTTAGAACTCTACCAGTATTCCCTCCAGTTTACCCTAGGTATTTTCTGCTTCTCTAAGTTTTCGCAACGCAACTTTAAATTTGTGCACATTTTAAATAGCAATGTGTGTTGAATAGAAATGGTATTGGCGGCATCTAATTCAGTCCTGGTGGTTTTCCTGTATAAAGGCTTCCCTGTTTTGTACCCCCCTCCCCTCCCCTCTCCAACCACTCCTCCCCCCTCCCCCTTCCATTATAAAGTTATTTTGGCTATTTCGTCCAGACATTAGGGATGTCTAGAGCTTAAGACAACCCGTAGCAGGTTGTACAACAAATCTTTTCTCTCCAGAGCTTAAGACAACCCGCAGCAGGTTGTACAACAAATCTTTTCTCTCCAGAGCCTCCTGCTGATGTAATGCTGAGTACTGGTGAGCTGCTGAGCACTGATCGACATCTGGCAGACGACAGTGGCGCTGACGTGACTGATGGAGCTGCACCAGCAGACGCCGAGCACATGACGTCACCAAGTGGCACAGGTCACGTGTCCTTGACCTCATTAGAGGTGACAGACCAGACAGACATCACAACGGATGTGACGTCAAAGGCGGTCGATGATACTTTGAGCAGTCCTGGCAAGTTTGAGAGTAAAAAACGTGGACTTAATTAGTCATTGTGGCCAATTAGATATGGCCAATATTAATAATTCTGTCTAGAGTACCGAAAGTCAGATCTACTAGGGCTGTGCGAGTTCATTTAAAAACTTGAAGAAATCACAAGAAAATTTGTTGTAGCTCGTTCTTTGACAAGCCAGTCACGTGGTTGTTGTTTATCTCCAGAGCTGTCCCCACCCCACATCAGACAACCTGTCACACAAGAGAGGAGGGTCAGAAAGTCTGGCAGCGGTGACGTCATACAGTGTGAGGCAGACGGCTACCCGCCACCTACGTAAGCAATGGATCTAATTGAAATTACTTTATTAAAAACTTTTCTTCAAACAGAAACCGTCAATCGGTGTTTTAATTAACAAATTAAAATTAACAAATTAAAATTAACAATTTAAAATTAACAATTTAAAATTAACAATTTAAAATTAACAAATTAAAATTAACAAATTAAAATTAACAAATTAAAATTAACAATTTAAAACCTTCCCAGTTACGAGTGGCTGAGAAACGACGTCGCCATTGACGACGTGGGCGACTACATGAAAGCTTTCAACAACGGCACGCTTGTGCTTCAAGGCTTCACTGATAGGGAAAGTGGGATGTTCCAATGTAGGGCTAAAAATAGATTCGGCACTTCCGTCTCTGTCAAGTTTCCAATCCTTGCGACCAAGGATCCAATCATAGGTTTGCTAATTATGTGGATGTTAATCAGTGTTCCTAATTAATTATTATTTTAAAATATATATATGTATAGGTGTAGGTGTAGTGTAGGTGTAGGTGTAGGTGTAGGTGTAGGTGTAGGTGTAGGTGTACGTGTACGTGTACGTGTACGTGTACGTGTACGTGTACGTGTACGTGTACAGGTACGTGTACGTGTACGTGTACGTGTACGTGAACGTGAACGTGAACGCTGTAAACTTCAGGTGATGACGGTAAAGTTGAGGCCTTCAATGTGTCTGAGGGCCAATCCTTCCATGCCTACTGCGCCCAAACACCACACACAGTGCCAGACTACATCAAGAGATGGTACCAGCACCCCGATAAAACACAAATTAACCCCGACAGCCGGATTGGTATTGATAACAACGGTGAGTTCTTGTACTCATTAACCCAATTAATTTGATAAACTTAGACCCTAACCTGAGTCAAATTCTACTAAGCTCAACTCCTCGCCCTGTTGTACTAGCCTTAAGCTCTTCCCCCCACAGGTACTCTACGTATTGTAAACGTCACCAAGAACGATAACCAAGCATATGTCTGTGGACTTGCTCCGTTTGATAACCCAGGGGCTACAATCATTTTTCTCTATAACAAAGTCTCGATCAATGTCCTCGAGTCAACATCAGGTGAGTGAATATTTTCTTGACTTAACACAACGTGAATATTATAAAACACAGTTACGTAAATAACGGTCATTAGTTTGGTAAAGCCATTTTAAGTTTTGTTAAATATTATGGTTATGTCAAGGGTAAAGGGTATGCTAAGTACTAAGTGCTTAAGTTATGCCAAATGTTAAGAATGTCTTACGTGTTATGTTCCCTGACAGATTACATGCGCCCAAAAAAGGAATATGTTCCCGCCGTTGTTAAAGCTACACTGGGGAAGACGGTGGAACTGGAGTGTTTTTTCTCGGGCTAGTAAGTCAGTGTCAGGGTTACATGCTCGGGCTAGTAAATCAGTTACACAATTGAAAGTATGTTGGACTATTGATGAGGACAATGTGTTTTACTAACTTACTAACTAAGTCGCTATGTTAAACCGTTTCTTTGTGGATTTGTAACCACACAATTCTCCAACATACTTTTTAATTTTGTTTCCTATGTATTATAGGACGATTTTTATGTTCTTTGAATTAATTACCTTTTAAAGCCCAGCGCCGAACATCACATGGAAGACCAACAAAGATCAGGACATTGAAAAAGGTGAAGGTCATTACGAGATTACAGATTTTGGCCGGAAGTTGAGAATTGAACAAGTGAGAGAGGAGGACGAGGGGACGTACTCGTGCACGGCCAGTAACGATGCCGGGTCGGACGATGCCAGGATCTTCCTCAATGTGACAAGTACGTGGTGTAGTGACAAGTACGTGGTGTAGTGACAAGTACGTGGTGACGGTGTAGTGACAAGTACGTGGGGATGGTGTAGTGACAAGTACGTGGTGTAGTGACAAGTACGTGGTGTAGTGACAAGTACGTGGTGTAGTGACAAGTACGTGTGGACGGTGTAGTGACAAGTACGTGGGGACGGTGTAGTGACAAGTACGTGGGGACGGTGTAGTGACAAGTACGTGGTGTAGTGACAAGTACGTGGGGACGGTGTAGTGACAAGTACGTGGTGTAGTGACAAGTACGTGGTGTAGTGACAAGTACGTGTGGACAGTGTAGTGACAAGTACGTGGGGACGGTGTAGTGACAAGTACGTGGGGACGGTGTAGTGACAAGTACGTGGTGTAGTGACAAGTACGTGGGGACGGTGTAGTGACAAGTACGTGGTGTAGTGACAAGTACGTGGTGTAGTGACAAGTACGTGTGGACGGTGTAGTGACAAGTACGTGGGGACGGTGTAGTGACAAGTACGTGGTGTAGTGACAAGTACGTGGTGTAGTGACAAGTACGTGGGGACGGTGTAGTGACAAGTACGTGGTGTAGTGACAAGTACGTGGTGTAGTGACAAGTACGTGGGGACGGTGTAGTGACAAGTACGTGGTGTAGTGACAAGTACGTGGTGTAGTGACAAGTACGTGGTGTAGTGACAAGTACGTGGTGTAGTGACAAGTACGTGGGGACGGTGTAGTGACAAGTACGTGGTGTAGTGACAAGTACGTGGTGTAGTGACAAGTACGTGGTGTAGTGACAAGTACGTGGTGTAGTGACAAGTACGTGGTGTAGTGACAAGTACGAGGGGACGGTGTAGTGACAAGTACGTGGTGTAGTGAAAAGTACGTGGGGACGGTGTAGTGACAAGTACGTGGTGTAGTGACAAGTACGTGGTGTAGTGACAAGTACGTGGGGACGGTGTAGTGAAAAGTACGTGGTGTAGTGACAAGTACGTGGTGTAGTGACAAGTACGTGGGGACGGTGTAGTGACAGGTACGTGGTGTAGTGACAAGTACGTGGTATAGTGACAAGTACGTGGGGACGGTGTAGTGACAAGTACGAGTTGTAGTGACAAGTACGTGTTGTAGTGACAAGTACGTGGGGACGGTGTAGTGACAAGTACGTGGGGACGGTGTAGTGACAAGTACGTGGGGACGGCGTAGTGACAAGTACGTGGGGACGGTGTAGTGACAAGTACGTGGTGTAGTGACAAGTACTTGGGGACGGTGTAGTGACAAGTACGTGGTGTAGTGATAAGTACGTGGGGACGGTGTAGTGACAAGTACGTGGTGTAGTGACAAGTACGTGGTGTAGTGACAAGTACGTGGTGTATTGATAAGTACGTGGGGACGGTGTAGTGACAAGTACGTGGTGTAGTGACAAGTACGTGGGGACGGTGTAGTGACAAGTACGTGGGGACGGTGTAGTGACAAGTACGTGGTGTAGTGACAAGTACGTGGGGACGGTGTAGTGACAAGTACGTGGTGTAGTGACAAGTACGTGGGGACGGTGTAGTGACAAGTACGTGGGGACGGTGTAGTGACAAGTACGTGGGGTAGTGACAAGTACGTGGGGACAGTGTAGTGACAAGTACGTGGTGTAGTGACAAGTACGTGGTGTAGTGACAAGTACGTGGGGACGGTGTAGTGACAAGTACTTGTGGACAGTGTTGTGACAAGTAAGTGGTGTAGTGACAAGTACGTGGTGTAGTGACAAATACGTGGGGACGGTGTAGTGACAAGTACTTGTGGAGACGGTGTAGTGACAAGTACTTGGGGACGGTGTAGTGACAAGTACGTGGGGACGGTGTAGTGACAAGTACGTGGTGTAGTGACAAGTACGTGGTGTAGTGACAAGTACGTGGTGTAGTGACAAGTACGTGGTGTAGTGACAAGTACGTGGTGTAGTGACAAGTACGTGGTGTAGTGACAAGTACGAGGGGACGGTGTAGTGACAAGTACGTGGTGTAGTGACAAGTACGTGGGGACGGTGTAGTGACAAGTACGTGGTGTAGTGACAAGTACGTGGTGTAGTGACAAGTACGTGGGGACGGTGTAGTGACAAGTACTTTGTGTAGTGACAAGTACGTGGTGTAGTGACAAGTACGTGGTGTAGTGACAAGTACGTGGTGTTATAACTGCTGAGTTCTATATGTGTACCACAGTTATGCAGTGAGAGGGTACAACTACCTGATCCAATACCATCTTTCTATATCACTACCATTTGATTATGTTTAGCTATGCTACAGTATATCTTGGGACACGACGACATCAACGCTTACGAAGGATTTGACAGAATGACATCGGTTACTAACTCTATTTATTGCACAATAAGAAATGGACATCGGACAGCTTGAACAAACGATACTACAACTAGACAACCTAACTCTAACATAACACGGACAAGACTAACTTCAATCTTCTTCCCTGGCAACAACGAACTCACACTAAAACGCCACTTTCTTGCGTACAGCGTCACACACTCACTCGTTCAATATACGGCCGCACCATCAATCATGCGCACCCATCCCCCTAGTCAAACATGCGTCATAACACGTGGTGTAGTGACAAGTAAGAGGGGACGGTGTAGTGACAAGTACGTGGGAACGGTGTAGTGACAAGTACGTGGTGTAGTGACAAGTACGTGGGGACGGTGTAGTGACAAGTACGTGGGGACGGTGTAGTGACAAGTACGTGAGGACGTTGTAGTGACAAGTACGTGGGGACGGTGTAGTGACAAGTACGTGGTGTAGTGACAAGTACGTGGGGACGGTGTAGTGACAAGTACGTGGTGTAGTGACAAGTACGTGGGGACGGTGTAGTGACAAGTACGTGGTGTAGTGACAAGTACGTGGGGACGGTGTAGTGACAAGTACGTGGGGACGCTGTAGTGACAAGTACGTGGTGTAGTGACAAGTACGTGGGGACGGTGTAGTGACAAGTACGTGGGGACGGTGTAGTGACAAGTACGTGGGGACGGTGTAGTGACAAGTACGTGGTGTAGTGACAAGTACGTGGGGACGGTGTAGTGACAAGTGGGGACGTTGTAGTGACAAGTACGTGGGGACGCTGTAGTGACAAGTACGTGGTGTAGTGACAAGTACGTGGGGACGGTGTAGTGACAAGTGGGGACGGTGTAGTGACAAGTGGGGACGGTGTAGTGACAAGTACGTGGGGACGGTGTAGTGACAAGTACGTGGGGACGCTGTAGTGACAAGTACGTGGTGTAGTGACAAGTACGTGAGGACGGTGTAGTGACAAGTACGTGGGGACGGTGTAGTGACAAGTACGTGGTGTAGTGACAAGTACGTGGGGACGGTTTAGTGACAAGTACGTGGTGTAGTGACAGTACGTGGGGACGGTGTAGTGACAAGTAAGTGGGGACGGTGTAGTGACAAGTACGTGGGGACGGTGTAGTGACAAGTACGTGGTGTAGTGACAAGTACGTGGGGACGGTGTAGTGACAAGTACGTGGTGTAGTGACAAGTACGTGGTGTAGTGACAAGTACGTGGTGTAGTGACAAGTACGTGGTGTAGTGACATGTACGTGGAAACGGTGTAGTGACAAGTACGTGATGTAGTGACAATACGTGGTGTAGTGACAAGTACGTGGGGTCGGTGTAGTGACAAGTACGTGGTGTAGTGACAAGTACGTGTTGTAGTGAAAAGTACGTGGGGACGGTGTAGTGACAAGTACGTGGTGTAGTGACAAGTACGTGGTGTATTGACAAGCACGTAATGTAGTGACAAGTACGTGGGGACGGTGTAGTGACAAGTACGTGGGGACGGTGTAGTGACAATTACGTGGTGTAGTGACAAGTACGTGGTGTAGTGACAAGTACGTGGTGTAGTGACAAGTACGTGGTGTAGTGACAAGTACGTGGGGACGGTGTAGTGACAAGTGGGGACGGTGTAGTGACAAGTACGTGGGGACGGTGTAGTGACAAGTACGTGGTGTAGTGACAAGTGGGGACGGTGTAGTGACAAGTGGGGACGGTGTAGTGACAAGTACGTGGGGACGGTGTAGTGACAATTACGTGGTGTAGTGACAAGTACGTGGGGACGGTGTAGTGACAAGTACGTGGTGTAGTGACAAGTACGTGGGGACGGTGTAGTGACAAGTACGTGGTGTAGTGACAAGTACGTGGGGACGGTGTAGTGACAAGTACGTGGGGACGGTGTAGTGACAAGTACGTGGTGTAGTGACAATTACGTGGTGTAGTGACAAGTACGTGGGGACGGTGTAGTGACAAGTACGTGTGGACGGTGTAGTCACAAGTACGTGGTGTAGTGACAAGTACGTGGGGACGGTGTAGTGACAAGTACGTGTTGTAGTGACAAGTACGTGGGGACGGTGTAGTGACAAGTACGTGGTGTAGTGACAAGTACGTGGGGACGGTGTAGTGACAAGTACGTGGTGTAGTGACAAGTACGTGGTGTAGTGACAAGTACGTGGGGACGGTGTAGTGACAAGTACGTGGTGTAGTGACAAGTACGTGGGGACGGTGTAGTGACAAGTACGTGGTGTAGTGACAATTACGTGGTGTGTAGTAACACTTACGTGGGGACGGTGTAGTGACAAGTACGTGGTGTAGTGACAAGTACGTGGCGTAGTGACAAGTACGTGGTGTAGTGACAAGTACGTGGTGTAGTGACAAGTACGTGGGGACGGTGTAGTGACAAGTGGGGACGGTGTAGTGACAAGTACGTGGGGACGGTGTAGTGACAAGTACGTGGGGACGGTGTAGTGACAAGTACGTGGGGACGGTGTAGTGACAAGTACGTGGTGTAGTGCAAGTGTGGGGACGGTGTAGTGACAAGTGGGGACGGTGTAGTGACAAGTACGTGGTGTAGTGACAAGTACGTGGGGACGGTGTAGTGACAAGTACGTGGTGTAGTGACAAGTACGTGGGGACGGTGTAGTGACAAGTACGTGGTGTAGTGACAAGTACGTGGGGACGGTGTAGTGACAAGTACGTGGGGACGGTGTAGTGACAAGTACGTGGTGTAGTGACAATTACGTGGTGTAGTGACAAGTACGTGGGGACGGTGTTGTGACAAGTACGTGGGGACGGTGTAGTGACAAGTACGTGGTGTAGTGACAAGTACGTGGGGACGGTGTAGTGACAAGTACGTGGTGTAGTGACAAGTACGTGGGGACGGTGTAGTGACAAGTACGTGGTGTAGTGACAAGTACGTGGGGACGGTGTAGTGACAAGTACGTGGTGTAGTGACAAGTACGTGGTGTAGTGACAAGTACGTGGGGACGGTGTAGTGACAAGTACGTGGTGTAGTGACAAGTACGTGGGGACGGTATAGTGACAAGTACGTGGTGTAGTGACAATTACGTGGTGTGTAGTAACAAGTACGTGGGGACGGTGTAGTGACAAGTACGTGGTGTAGTGACAAGTACGTGGTGTAGTGACAAGTACGTGGGGACGGTGTAGTGACAAGTACGTGGTGTAGTGACAAGTACGTGGTGTAGTGACAAGTACGTGGTGTAGTGACAAGTATGTGAGGACGGTGTAGTGACAAGTACGTGGGGACGGTGTAGTGACAAGTGGGGACGGTGTAGTGACAAGTACGTGGGGACGGTGTAGTGACAAGTACGTGGGGACGGTGTAGTGACAAGTACGTGGTGTAGTGACAAGTACGTGGGGACGGTGTAGTGACAAGTACGTGGTGTAGTGACAAGTACGTGGGGACGGTGTAGTGACAAGTACGTGGTGTAGTGACAAGTACGTGGTGTAGTGACAAGTACGTGGTGTATTGATAAGTACGTGGGGACGGTGTAGTGACAAGTACGTGGTGTAGTGACAAGTACGTGGGGACGGTGTAGTGACAAGTACGTGGGGACGGTGTAGTGACAAGTACGTGGTGTAGTGACAAGTACGTGGGGACGGTGTAGTGACAAGTACGTGGTGTAGTGACAAGTACGTGGGGACGGTGTAGTGACAAGTACGTGGGGACGGTGTAGTGACAAGTACGTGGTGTAGTGACAAGTACGTGGGGACAGTGTAGTGACAAGTACGTGGTGTAGTGACAAGTACGTGGTGTAGTGACAAGTACGTGGGGACGGTGTAGTGACAAGTACTTGTGGACAGTGTTGTGACAAGTAAGTGGTGTAGTGACAAGTACGTGGTGTAGTGACAAATACGTGGGGACGGTGTAGTGACAAGTACTTGTGGAGACGGTGTAGTGACAAGTACTTGGGGACGGTGTAGTGACAAGTACGTGGGGACGGTGTAGTGACAAGTACGTGGTGTAGTGACAAGTACGTGGTGTAGTGACAAGTACGTGGTGTAGTGACAAGTACGTGGTGTAGTGACAAGTACGTGGTGTAGTGACAAGTACGTGGTGTAGTGACAAGTACGAGGGGACGGTGTAGTGACAAGTACGTGGTGTAGTGACAAGTACGTGGGGACGGTGTTGTGACAAGTACGTGGTGTAGTGACAAGTACGTGGTGTAGTGACAAGTACGTGGGGACGGTGTAGTGACAAGTACTTTGTGTAGTGACAAGTACGTGGTGTAGTGACAAGTACGTGGTGTAGTGACAAGTACGTGGTGTTATAACTGCTGAGTTCTATATGTGTACCACAGTTATGCAGTGAGAGGGTACAACTACCTGATCCAATACCATCTTTCTATATCACTACCATTTGATTCAAATTCAAATTCAAATTTATTCAAACAACGGTTACAATTGTAGGCACAAAGGCCTTTTTTCACATTGGCCGTTTAAACAAATAAAGCAATTCAATAACACATAGCAGTAACACATAGCACTGAAAATGTGGAATAAAGAAACAATGGTACATAGCTATCATACATAATGAGATAAAAAAGAGAATATAATAGATGAATGAGAAATGTTACAATGAGTCAGTTAGGTCATTAAATAATTTTAGTTTTAATTTAGATTTGAATATATTTTCAGATCTAGATAGCTTTATTTTATTAGGAAGATTGTTCCACAAATTAGAACCAGAGTAGGCGAAGCTATGTTTTTGGAAAAAGGTTGAATAAGGGAATGGTAAATTGAGACGACGATTTAATTTTATGTTAAAAGAAAATAGATCTGATAAGTAAGAGGGGGCTGTTACGTGGAATATTTTATATAAGAAAATTGATTTAGTATATATTATCTTTTTATTTAATGGAAGTATTTTAGTTGTAAGAAAAGAATCCATACTACTAGACAAGCCAGTAACCAGTTTTATAGCCCTTTTTTGTAAAGAAAGAAGAGGACGCTGCTTAGATATAAAGCTGCCGCTCCACACTACAGAAGCATAATCCAACCTGGATTGAATAAAAGCCTCATAAAAAACCAGCCTGCTCCTATAGTTGAGAAAGTTCTTTATCCTTGCTAACTGAAAGGTTGTCTTTAATAAGGACATTCTTAGAAAATGAATATGGTCAGACCAAGTGAGGTTGTGATCTATAAACAATCCTAGGCATTTGTAACTGTCTACCTGTTCAATGTTTGAATTGTCTATAGTAATGTTTAATGCGGTGGATGGAAGACGAAGGCGTTTCTGATGAGTTGTAATAAACATTGACTTGGTTTTATCGGGGTGAAGTTTCATTTTGTTAAATTTTGTCCAAGTTGCAAGCTGATTGGCACATGTTTGAAGTTTGTAACTGAGTGACTCAGCACTGTCTGCAAAGACATGCAAAGAAGTATCATCAGCGAACATCTCGCACTGACCAGCGCCAATATGTAATGGAAGATCATTAATGTATAAAGAAAAAAGTAAAGGACCTAAGATTGAGCCCTGTGGAACCCCTATATTAACATATTTCAGTGAAGAGATGGTATTAAGGTGAAACACGCGTTGAGATCGGTTAGATAAAAAGGAGTGAAGTAACCTAACTGTAAAGTCGTGGAATTTGTATGGAATTAGTTTTTTAAGAAGTATGGTGTGATCAATAGAATCAAAGGCTTTTCTGAAATCGACAAACAGCGAGCCACAGAGTAGGTTTTTGTTAATATTTATAAGCCAGTTTTCATTCATCTTAATCAGAGCAGTGTGACAAGAATGAAACTTTCTAAACCCAGACTGATTACTATGGAAAAGCTTGAACTTTTCTAGGTAATATGAAATGCATTTGTTTATATGTATTTCTAGTGGCTTGGAGAGGGAAGAAAGTATAGAAATTGGCCTGTAGTTATTAGCATCTTGGATGTTACCTTTTTTCTGTAGTGGTATAACCTTAGCATGCTTAAAATGTGTCGGGTAATAATGCTTGGCAATACAGAGGTTATAGACATAGGTTAAAACTTCGGAAATTATTGGAGCTGAAATCTTCAATACATTATTAGAAATATCATCAAACGAAGTTGTTGAAGACGGTTTAAGAGATCTTAGGCTAACATAAACTTCATGAACAGTGAGAAGCGGAATGATCAGCTCTGTCCTACCACGGTGAGCAGAATTACAAAAATTTTTAAGCTCCTCACTGATTGTGTAATCAGCATCTGTGTTGAGCGCTACAGATGATATAAAATGATTGTTAAAGTCATCAGCAGATATCTGGCAATGTCCAGCTGTATTACATGTGCGTTTTTTTCTAATTATTTGATTTATAGCAGTCCAGATAGATTTGGAATTAGGTTTGCCTGACAGCAGCTTATTAAAATACTCTTTCTTCGACCTACGCACAAGCAGTTTGACATAATTTCGCTGCCTACAAAAGTCCTCAGAAGTTCCATGACGTTTAAGCCAGTCTCTTTTATTAATTGCAGATTCGATATTGTTGTTAAACCAAGAAGGTTTGTATGTAGTCTTAACTCTTTTAGAGATTTTAGGAATATGTTTATCATATATAGTATAGAAAATACGCAGCCATTCAGAAATGGCAAGATCGGGACAATTATAATTGTATACATTGCAGAAGGGGGCAGCCAATAAATCCGAAAGAAAAAGATTTTCATTAAATTTTCTAAAAGAGCGATAACTTATAGTTATGTGTTGCCGCGAAGGTACACATAATCTTTTTGTCGAAAAAGTACAGCAAACAGGGAAGTGATCACTAACACCACAAGAGGGAACACAGACCTCTATTAGGTTGCAGTCAGGTGATGCGTATATGTGGTCAATTATTGTACTAGATTTATCATTTACCCTGGTAGCCGTGTGCACAAATTGTTTAAGATTCAAAGAATCAATAATATCTTGCCAATATCCTTGAGGTTTTAATAAATTTATATTAAAATCTCCCAATATGATATATTCATTGTTAGTAGATAAAACGGTATCCATCATGGAGCAAAAACGATCATACCAATCCATGTTTTCACAGGGATTTCTATAAAGGAAGCAAATTAAAATTGCCGGATGGTGTTTGCTTTTTTCGAGTTCAATCCAAATACATTCTATATTGTCCGTTGACAGATCCATCCTGTACTTGAAACGAATTGAGGAGTGGACATAGACACAAAGGCCAGTTTCTTTGTGTAAGGATGGGTCTCGGCGTATTAGGTTATAATCAGAGACGGATATCTCAACATCATTTATAAAAGATTGTAATCGAGTTTCAGAGAAACCAAAGATATGGAAAGGATTGTTGGAATTGTTTAAAATTTTTAGAACTTCATGGTGTTTATTAAATATGTGGAAAATATTTAAATGACCCAATTTTAGCCCACATTGTGAGGGCCAGGATGATGAAAATAGACAATGCATAAAGATAATAAAATATCAATGAATAAGAGATGTTATAAACAAAAATCAATATAATGAACTAATTAAACAGAATCAATATAATTGTCTTACAATTACACGCTTTGTCATCCAATAAACAAACACTCGCTGCTCTTCACACTGCCTACACTATAATTAAAATAGTACAGTGAGCTAAACTAGTAAATAGTAAGTGAAAAAAGTTAGGTTCCGGGAAGGCGCTTAAGCGACAACATTAGAGCTTGATGAAGCAACAAAGGGCTAAAGCCCATTAAGTGATGTAAGCCTGGGCTAGAGTTCAATTGATCTGAAGATATTGTTGGAAGCAAATCAACAGTCGAAACCAAATCAGACGTTGTACCTTTTACGTTTGAAAGTTGCACATGGTCTTTATCTGTTAAGCTGACGGCTCTTTGGGGATACTTTATATTTTTAGCAAGAATGCTGCTTCCAATTTTAGTCAAATGAATACTGTCACTGTACAAGCGTTGTCTCGGGGCTCCTGACTTCGCAGTGAAAAAAGGTGTATTGTTTATAAAACAGTATTTATAACTAATGCAGAAAGATTGTAAAAATCTATTATTTATATCTATCAACTGCCTACCCTTGCCCCGACATGGGGGTACGATGGATGAAAATCGGATTGTTGCGTTGGGAAATTTGTGAGTGATACTTCTCACAATGTCTAGCATATTAGCTTGTGACAGCCTGACGTTTGATAGACTGTCGTTGACACCACAATGTAAGGTTACAGTTGTGGTATTAGAGTCACGTGATCGGCTACTAATAATGTCCCTAATTTTTTCAAAATTTGCCCCAGGCAGCGCTATTACCGATACACGCTCGTAATGATCCGTGGCCATTATATCAGGATGGAGACCTTTAAGTGTAGAGTCACCAAGGATCAAATGGTGTTTCGTTGTTTGGTTGGTGTAGGGGGCGGCGACATGTTGTGTGCTATCTCTATTAGTGGCATAGTGAGTAGAGCGTTGGACAACAGGGACATGAACAGCCTTGACCGTTGGGACGCTGTATTGTGTAGAATTGCTTTTAGTTCGTGGTCGTTGCAGGGTGCTGGGACTCGAATGTTCCGATGGTTTGATTCGCGCTCTGTCATCACGTTGCGTAATTTTAACAGGGATTGGGAACGGAGCTTCTTGCATGATGCCTGCCGATGTGATTTTTGTATCATTTATTAGTTGTTGTTGATTATCCTCACATGTTGAGGTGGATATTGTGCTGCAAGAGGGATTCTTGGTTGTGAGGAGTTTCTTTAGTGACGCAGAAATATTTTCTTGATCAATCAAACGTTTCTTAAGGTTAACGTGTATATCTTTGCAGCTATGCACTTCATTAGATAGTCTCTTGACTTCATCCCTTAAGACAGCGTTTTCGACTCGGAGTTGTTCTAGTTGGCTGTTAAACAGCAATTTCTCCGCTTTAAAAGCTTTTTTAACACAGGTGATCTCGTTAAGAATAAACGATCTTAAGTTATTATCCAGTTGTGTGGTTTGAAGAAATGATATTTTTGGACTAAGCAAATCAGTTGGTTGAGATAGGTTTGATGAAAATGTATAGTTATTTATAGGTGTTACACAATCTAACGGATTGGTATTGATCGTATCCTCTGCACATTGATTGTCACTGTTGGAAGCAGACATAATCATGGGCGGTGAAATGGGTAGCTCCAATACTCTGGGTGGGGACAGTGAAGGTGGTGGTGACAGTGATAGTGGCGGCGACATGGGTAGAGGCATGTCGACAGCTTTGTCTGTTGTAATTAGGTTATTTAGAATACAGCAAAATTCCGAATCCACCCAAACAGACACAACGTTAGATTTTCCCTGTACCATAATTTTGTTATTCGTGTGGTACAGATGGACAGATAGCCCTGGTAATTTATAAATATCTTCAACATTGGCGCCATCATCATCCCTTCTTTCCTCAACAACACCAGCATATTTAGTTTTGAAGATTCTTTTTACTTTTTCATAGCTAATTGAGTTTCTAAAGGCAACGATAACGCATTGTCCTCCATCTTTCTTTTGAAAATGAATATCATCCGCTGCACAAATGTTAGCAATCTTTTTTGATATCGCTTTTTCTTTATTTAAACGATACTTCTTAGCTCTGCTGCTTCTGGTGACAACACCAGTCCCTAACATTTTCACTCACCAGTAAAATTAAAATATCATGCTGACATCAGTAGAAATAGATGAAAAAGAAAACGAATCATCAGTAGATCTACAACAACTAAGAATATAGATATCCGGTTACATTTTAACAATGGATGAGACAATAATATAAAAATTTAAAATATCACAATAAGAACCGGCTAGTAAATTAGTATTAAACTACATTCTCAACCCTAATGGATGAGTAGTACTTCCCTTAGATTTATTTGGATTAAATAGTGAATAAAAACACTAAAAACTATGAAAGAAAGTTGACATCAATTCCGGAAGTAAACCTTATGTTTAGCTATGCTACAGTATATCTTGGGACACGACGACATCAACGCTTACGAAGGATTTGACAGAATGACATCGGTTACTAACTCTATTTATTGCACAATAAGAAATGGACATCGGACAGCTTGAACAAACGATACTACAACTAGACAACCTAACTCTAACATAACACGGACAAGACTAACTTCAATCTTCTTCCCTGGCAACAACGAACTCACACTAAAACGCCACTTTCTTGCGTACAGCGTCACACACTCACTCGTTCAATATACGGCCGCACCATCAATCATGCGCACCCATCCCCCTAGTCAAACATGCGTCATAACACGTGGTGTAGTGACAAGTAAGAGGGGACGGTGTAGTGACAAGTACGTGGGAACGGTGTAGTGACAAGTACGTGGTGTAGTGACAAGTACGTGGGGACGGTGTAGTGACAAGTACGTGGGGACGGTGTAGTGACAAGTACGTGAGGACGTTGTAGTGACAAGTACGTGGGGACGGTGTAGTGACAAGTACGTGGTGTAGTGACAAGTACGTGGGGACGGTGTAGTGACAAGTACGTGGTGTAGTGACAAGTACGTGGGGACGGTGTAGTGACAAGTACGTGGTGTAGTGACAAGTACGTGGGGACGGTGTAGTGACAAGTACGTGGGGACGCTGTAGTGACAAGTACGTGGTGTAGTGACAAGTACGTGGGGACGGTGTAGTGACAAGTACGTGGGGACGGTGTAGTGACAAGTACGTGGGGACGGTGTAGTGACAAGTACGTGGTGTAGTGACAAGTACGTGGGGACGGTGTAGTGACAAGTGGGGACGGTGTAGTGACAAGTACGTGGGGACGCTGTAGTGACAAGTACGTGGTGTAGTGACAAGTACGTGGGGACGGTGTAGTGACAAGTGGGGACGGTGTAGTGACAAGTGGGGACGGTGTAGTGACAAGTACGTGGGGACGGTGTAGTGACAAGTACGTGGGGACGCTGTAGTGACAAGTACGTGGTGTAGTGACAAGTACGTGAGGACGGTGTAGTGACAAGTACGTGGGGACGGTGTAGTGACAAGTACGTGGTGTAGTGACAAGTACGTGGGGACGGTTTAGTGACAAGTACGTGGTGTAGTGACAGTACGTGGGGACGGTGTAGTGACAAGTAAGTGGGGACGGTGTAGTGACAAGTACGTGGGGACGGTGTAGTGACAAGTACGTGGTGTAGTGACAAGTACGTGGGGACGGTGTAGTGACAAGTACGTGGTGTAGTGACAAGTACGTGGTGTAGTGACAAGTACGTGGTGTAGTGACAAGTACGTGGTGTAGTGACATGTACGTGGAAACGGTGTAGTGACAAGTACGTGATGTAGTGACAAGTACGTGGTGTAGTGACAAGTACGTGGGGTCGGTGTAGTGACAAGTACGTGGTGTAGTGACAAGTACGTGTTGTAGTGAAAAGTACGTGGGGACGGTGTAGTGACAAGTACGTGGTGTAGTGACAAGTACGTGGTGTATTGACAAGCACGTGGTGTAGTGACAAGTACGTGGGGACGGTGTAGTGACAAGTACGTGGGGACGGTGTAGTGACAATTACGTGGTGTAGTGACAAGTACGTGGTGTAGTGACAAGTACGTGGTGTAGTGACAAGTACGTGGTGTAGTGACAAGTACGTGGGGACGGTGTAGTGACAAGTGGGGACGGTGTAGTGACAAGTACGTGGGGACGGTGTAGTGACAAGTACGTGGTGTAGTGACAAGTGGGGACGGTGTAGTGACAAGTGGGGACGGTGTAGTGACAAGTACGTGGGGACGGTGTAGTGACAATTACGTGGTGTAGTGACAAGTACGTGGGGACGGTGTAGTGACAAGTACGTGGTGTAGTGACAAGTACGTGGGGACGGTGTAGTGACAAGTACGTGGTGTAGTGACAAGTACGTGGGGACGGTGTAGTGACAAGTACGTGGGGACGGTGTAGTGACAAGTACGTGGTGTAGTGACAATTACGTGGTGTAGTGACAAGTACGTGGGGACGGTGTAGTGACAAGTACGTGGGGACGGTGTAGTCACAAGTACGTGGTGTAGTGACAAGTACGTGGGGACGGTGTAGTGACAAGTACGTGGTGTAGTGACAAGTACGTGGTGTAGTGACAAGTACGTGGTGTAGTGACAAGTACGTGGTGTAGTGACAAGTACGTGGTGTAGTGACAAGTACGTGGTGTAGTGACAAGTACGTGGTGTAGTGCAAGTGTGGGGACGGTGTAGTGACAAGTGGGGACGGTGTAGTGACAAGTACGTGGTGTAGTGACAAGTACGTGGGGACGGTGTAGTGACAAGTACGTGGTGTAGTGACAAGTACGTGGGGACGGTGTAGTGACAAGTACGTGGTGTAGTGACAAGTACGTGGGGACGGTGTAGTGACAAGTACGTGGTGTAGTGACAAGTACGTGGGGACGATGTAGTGACAAGTACGTGGTGTAGTGACAAGTACGTGGTGTAGTGACAAGTACGTGGGGACGGTGTAGTGACAAGTACGTGGTGTAGTGACAAGTACGTGGGGACGTTGTAGTGACAAGTACGTGGTGTAGTGACAATTACGTGGTGTGTAGTAACACTTACGTGGGGACGGTGTAGTGACAAGTACGTGGTGTAGTGACAAGTACGTGGCGTAGTGACAAGTACGTGGTGTAGTGACAAGTACGTGGTGTAGTGACAAGTACGTGGGGACGGTGTAGTGACAAGTGGGGACGGTGTAGTGACAAGTACGTGGGGACGGTGTAGTGACAAGTACGTGGGGACGGTGTAGTGACAAGTACGTGGGGACGGTGTTGTGACAAGTACGTGGTGTAGTGCAAGTGTGGGGACGGTGTAGTGACAAGTGGGGACGGTGTAGTGACAAGTACGTGGTGTAGTGACAAGTACGTGGGGACGGTGTAGTGACAAGTACGTGGTGTAGTGACAAGTACGTGGGGACGGTGTAGTGACAAGTACGTGGTGTAGTGACAAGTACGTGGGGATGGTGTAGTGACAAGTACGTGGGGACGGTGTAGTGACAAGTACGTGGTGTAGTGACAATTACGTGGTGTAGTGACAAGTACGTGGGGACGGTGTTGTGACAAGTACGTGGGGACGGTGTAGTGACAAGTACGTGGTGTAGTGACAAGTACGTGGGGACGGTGTAGTGACAAGTACGTGGTGTAGTGACAAGTACGTGGGGACGGTGTAGTGACAAGTACGTGGTGTAGTGACAAGTACGTGAGGACGGTGTAGTGACAAGTACGTGGTGTAGTGACAAGTACGTGGTGTAGTGACAAGTACGTGGGGACGGTGTAGTGACAAGTACGTGGTGTAGTGACAAGTACGTGGGGACGGTATAGTGACAAGTACGTGGTGTAGTGACAATTACGTGGTGTGTAGTAACAAGTACGTGGGGACGGTGTAGTGACTAGTACGTGGTGTAGTGACAAGTACGTGGTGTAGTGACAAGTACGTGGTGTAGTGACAAGTACGTGGGGACGGTGTAGTGACAAGTACGTGGTGTAGTGACAAGTACGTGGGGACGGTGTAGTGACAAGTACGTGGGGACGGTGTAGTGACAAGTACGTGGGGACGGTGTTGTGACAAGTACGTGGTGTAGTGCAAGTGTGGGGACGGTGTAGTGACAAGTGGGGACGGTGTAGTGACAAGTACGTGGTGTAGTGACAAGTACGTGGGGACGGTGTAGTGACAAGTACGTGGTGTAGTGACAAGTACGTGGGGACGGTGTAGTGACAAGTACGTGGTGTAGTGACAAGTACGTGGGGATGGTGTAGTGACAAGTACGTGGGGACGGTGTAGTGACAAGTACGTGGTGTAGTGACAATTACGTGGTGTAGTGACAAGTACGTGGGGACGGTGTTGTGACAAGTACGTGGGGACGGTGTAGTGACAAGTACGTGGTGTAGTGACAAGTACGTGGGGACGGTGTAGTGACAAGTACGTGGTGTAGTGACAAGTACGTGGGGACGGTGTAGTGACAAGTACGTGGTGTAGTGACAAGTACGTGGGGACGGTGTAGTGACAAGTACGTGGTGTAGTGACAAGTACGTGGTGTAGTGACAAGTACGTGGGGACGGTGTAGTGACAAGTACGTGGTGTAGTGACAAGTACGTGGGGACGGTATAGTGACAAGTACGTGGTGTAGTGACAATTACGTGGTGTGTAGTAACAAGTACGTGGGGACGGTGTAGTGACAAGTACGTGGTGTAGTGACAAGTACGTGGTGTAGTGACAAGTACGTGGGGACGGTGTAGTGACAAGTACGTGGTGTAGTGACAAGTACGTGGTGTAGTGACAAGTACGTGGTGTAGTGACAAGTATGTGAGGACGGTGTAGTGACAAGTACGTGGGGACGGTGTAGTGACAAGTGGGGACGGTGTAGTGACAAGTACGTGGGGACGGTGTAGTGACAAGTACGTGGGGACGGTGTAGTGACAAGTACGTGGTGTAGTGACAAGTACGTGGGGACGGTGTAGTGACAAGTACGTGGTGTAGTGACAAGTACGTGGGGACGGTGTAGTGACAAGTACGTGGTGTAGTGACAAGTACGTGGTGTAGTGACAAGTACGTGGTGTATTGATAAGTACGTGGGGACGGTGTAGTGACAAGTACGTGGTGTAGTGACAAGTACGTGGGGACGGTGTAGTGACAAGTACGTGGGGACGGTGTAGTGACAAGTACGTGGTGTAGTGACAAGTACGTGGGGACGGTGTAGTGACAAGTACGTGGTGTAGTGACAAGTACGTGGGGACGGTGTAGTGACAAGTACGTGGGGACGGTGTAGTGACAAGTACGTGGTGTAGTGACAAGTACGTGGGGACAGTGTAGTGACAAGTACGTGGTGTAGTGACAAGTACGTGGTGTAGTGACAAGTACGTGGGGACGGTGTAGTGACAAGTACTTGTGGACAGTGTTGTGACAAGTAAGTGGTGTAGTGACAAGTACGTGGTGTAGTGACAAATACGTGGGGACGGTGTAGTGACAAGTACTTGTGGAGACGGTGTAGTGACAAGTACTTGGGGACGGTGTAGTGACAAGTACGTGGGGACGGTGTAGTGACAAGTACGTGGTGTAGTGACAAGTACGTGGTGTAGTGACAAGTACGTGGTGTAGTGACAAGTACGTGGTGTAGTGACAAGTACGTGGTGTAGTGACAAGTACGTGGTGTAGTGACAAGTACGAGGGGACGGTGTAGTGACAAGTACGTGGTGTAGTGACAAGTACGTGGGGACGGTGTTGTGACAAGTACGTGGTGTAGTGACAAGTACGTGGTGTAGTGACAAGTACGTGGGGACGGTGTAGTGACAAGTACTTTGTGTAGTGACAAGTACGTGGTGTAGTGACAAGTACGTGGTGTAGTGACAAGTACGTGGTGTTATAACTGCTGAGTTCTATATGTGTACCACAGTTATGCAGTGAGAGGGTACAACTACCTGATCCAATACCATCTTTCTATATCACTACCATTTGATTATGTTTAGCTATGCTACAGTATATCTTGGGACACGACGACATCAACGCTTACGAAGGATTTGACAGAATGATATCGGTTACTAACTCTATTTATTGCACAATAAGAAATGGACATCGGACAGCTTGAACAAACGATACTACAACTAGACAACCTAACTCTAACATAACACGGACAAGACTAACTTCAATCTTCTTCCCTGGCAACAACGAACTCACACTAAAACGCCACTTTCTTGCGTACAGCGTCACACACTCACTCGTTCAATATACGGCCGCACCATCAATCATGCGCACCCATCCCCCTAGTCAAACATGCGTCATAACACGTGGTGTAGTGACAAGTAAGAGGGGACGGTGTAGTGACAAGTACGTGGGAACGGTGTAGTGACAAGTACGTGGTGTAGTGACAAGTACGTGGGGACGGTGTAGTGACAAGTACGTGGGGACGGTGTAGTGACAAGTACGTGAGGACGTTGTAGTGACAAGTACGTGGGGACGGTGTAGTGACAAGTACGTGGTGTAGTGACAAGTACGTGGGGACGGTGTAGTGACAAGTACGTGGTGTAGTGACAAGTACGTGGGGACGGTGTAGTGACAAGTACGTGGTGTAGTGACAAGTACGTGGGGACGGTGTAGTGACAAGTACGTGGGGACGCTGTAGTGACAAGTACGTGGTGTAGTGACAAGTACGTGGGGACGGTGTAGTGACAAGTACGTGGGGACGGTGTAGTGACAAGTACGTGGGGACGGTGTAGTGACAAGTACGTGGTGTAGTGACAAGTACGTGGGGACGGTGTAGTGACAAGTGGGGACGGTGTAGTGACAAGTACGTGGGGACGCTGTAGTGACAAGTACGTGGTGTAGTGACAAGTACGTGGGGACGGTGTAGTGACAAGTGGGGACGGTGTAGTGACAAGTGGGGACGGTGTAGTGACAAGTACGTGGGGACGGTGTAGTGACAAGTACGTGGGGACGCTGTAGTGACAAGTACGTGGTGTAGTGACAAGTACGTGAGGACGGTGTAGTGACAAGTACGTGGGGACGGTGTAGTGACAAGTACGTGGTGTAGTGACAAGTACGTGGGGACGGTTTAGTGACAAGTACGTGGTGTAGTGACAGTACGTGGGGACGGTGTAGTGACAAGTAAGTGGGGACGGTGTAGTGACAAGTACGTGGGGACGGTGTAGTGACAAGTACGTGGTGTAGTGACAAGTACGTGGGGACGGTGTAGTGACAAGTACGTGGTGTAGTGACAAGTACGTGGTGTAGTGACAAGTACGTGGTGTAGTGACAAGTACGTGGTGTAGTGACATGTACGTGGAAACGGTGTAGTGACAAGTACGTGATGTAGTGACAAGTACGTGGTGTAGTGACAAGTACGTGGGGTCGGTGTAGTGACAAGTACGTGGTGTAGTGACAAGTACGTGTTGTAGTGAAAAGTACGTGGGGACGGTGTAGTGACAAGTACGTGGTGTAGTGACAAGTACGTGGTGTATTGACAAGCACGTGGTGTAGTGACAAGTACGTGGGGACGGTGTAGTGACAAGTACGTGGGGACGGTGTAGTGACAATTACGTGGTGTAGTGACAAGTACGTGGTGTAGTGACAAGTACGTGGTGTAGTGACAAGTACGTGGTGTAGTGACAAGTACGTGGGGACGGTGTAGTGACAAGTGGGGACGGTGTAGTGACAAGTACGTGGGGACGGTGTAGTGACAAGTACGTGGTGTAGTGACAAGTGGGGACGGTGTAGTGACAAGTGGGGACGGTGTAGTGACAAGTACGTGGGGACGGTGTAGTGACAATTACGTGGTGTAGTGACAAGTACGTGGGGACGGTGTAGTGACAAGTACGTGGTGTAGTGACAAGTACGTGGGGACGGTGTAGTGACAAGTACGTGGTGTAGTGACAAGTACGTGGGGACGGTGTAGTGACAAGTACGTGGGGACGGTGTAGTGACAAGTACGTGGTGTAGTGACAATTACGTGGTGTAGTGACAAGTACGTGGGGACGGTGTAGTGACAAGTACGTGGGGACGGTGTAGTCACAAGTACGTGGTGTAGTGACAAGTACGTGGGGACGGTGTAGTGACAAGTACGTGGTGTAGTGACAAGTACGTGGGGACGGTGTAGTGACAAGTACGTGGTGTAGTGACAAGTACGTGGGGACGGTGTAGTGACAAGTACGTGGTGTAGTGACAAGTACGTGGTGTAGTGACAAGTACGTGGGGACGGTGTAGTGACAAGTACGTGGTGTAGTGACAAGTACGTGGGGACTTTGTAGTGACAAGTACGTGGTGTAGTGACAATTACGTGGTGTGTAGTAACACTTACGTGGGGACGGTGTAGTGACAAGTACGTGGTGTAGTGACAAGTACGTGGCGTAGTGACAAGTACGTGGTGTAGTGACAAGTACGTGGTGTAGTGACAAGTACGTGGGGACGGTGTAGTGACAAGTGGGGACGGTGTAGTGACAAGTACGTGGGGACGGTGTAGTGACAAGTACGTGGGGACGGTGTAGTGACAAGTACGTGGGGACGGTGTTGTGACAAGTACGTGGTGTAGTGCAAGTGTGGGGACGGTGTAGTGACAAGTGGGGACGGTGTAGTGACAAGTACGTGGTGTAGTGACAAGTACGTGGGGACGGTGTAGTGACAAGTACGTGGTGTAGTGACAAGTACGTGGGGACGGTGTAGTGACAAGTACGTGGTGTAGTGACAAGTACGTGGGGATGGTGTAGTGACAAGTACGTGGGGACGGTGTAGTGACAAGTACGTGGTGTAGTGACAATTACGTGGTGTAGTGACAAGTACGTGGGGACGGTGTTGTGACAAGTACGTGGGGACGGTGTAGTGACAAGTACGTGGTGTAGTGACAAGTACGTGGGGACGGTGTAGTGACAAGTACGTGGTGTAGTGACAAGTACGTGGGGACGGTGTAGTGACAAGTACGTGGTGTAGTGACAAGTACGTGGGGACGGTGTAGTGACAAGTACGTGGTGTAGTGGCAAGTACGTGGTGTAGTGACAAGTACGTGGGGACGGTGTAGTGACAAGTACGTGGTGTAGTGACAAGTA
Organism: Physella acuta; assembly: GCF_028476545.2. Classification (NCBI taxonomy): domain Eukaryota; kingdom Metazoa; phylum Mollusca; class Gastropoda; family Physidae; genus Physella; species Physella acuta. The sequence goes on along the minus strand of NW_026733046.1, from coordinate 7,100 downwards.
CGTGGGGACGGTATAGTGACAAGTACGTGGTGTAGTGACAATTACGTGGTGTGTAGTAACAAGTACGTGGGGACGGTGTAGTGACTAGTACGTGGTGTAGTGACAAGTACGTGGTGTAGTGACAAGTACGTGGTGTAGTGACAAGTACGTGGGGACGGTGTAGTGACAAGTACGTGGTGTAGTGACAAGTACGTGGTGTAGTGACAAGTACGTGGTGTAGTGACAAGTATGTGAGGACGGTGTAGTGACAAGTACGTGGGGACGGTGTAGTGACAAGTGGGGACGGTGTAGTGACAAGTACGTGGGGACGGTGTAGTGACAAGTACGTGGGGACGGTGTAGTGACAAGTACGTGGTGTAGTGACAAGTACGTGGGGACGGTGTAGTGACAAGTACGTGGTGTAGTGACAAGTACGTGGGGACGGTGTAGTGACAAGTACGTGGTGTAGTGACAAGTACGTGGTGTAGTGACAAGTACGTGGGGACGGTGTAGTGACAAGTACGTGGTGTAGTGACAAGTACGTGGGGACGGTGTAGTGACAAGTACGTGGTGTAGTGACAATTACGTGGTGTGTAGTAACAAGTACGTGGGGACGGTGTAGAGACAAGTACGTGGTGTAGTGACAAGTATGTGAGGACGGTTTAGTGACAAGTACGTGGTGTAGTGACAAGTACGTGAGGACGGTGTAGTGACAAGTACGTGGGGACGGTGTAGTGACAAGTACGTGGTGTAGTGACAAGTACGTGGGGACGGTGTAGTGACAAGTACGTGGGGACGGTGTAGTGACAAGTACGTGGTGTAGTGGCAAGTACGTGGTGTAGTGACAAGTACGTGGTGTAGTGACAAGTACGTGGTGTAGTGACAAGTACGTGGGGACGGTGTAGTGACAAGTACGTGGGGACGGTTTAGTGACAAGTACGTGGTGTAGTGACAAGTACGTGAGGACGGTGTAGTGACAAGTACGTGGGGACGGTGTAGTGACAAGTACGTGGTGTAGTGACAAGTTCGTGAGGACGGTGTAGTGACAAGTACGTGAGGACGGTGTAGTGACAAGTGGGGACGGTGTAGTGACAAGTACGTGGGGACGGTGTAGTGACAAGTATGTGAGGACGGTGTAGTGACAAGTACGTGGGGACGGTGTAGTGACAAGTTCGTGGTGTAGTGACAAGTACGTGGTGTAGTGACAAGTACGTGGGGACGGTGTAGTGACAAGTACGTGGGGACGGTGTAGTGACAAGTACGTGGTGTAGTGACAAGTACGTGGTGTAGTGACAAGTACGTGGGGACGGTGTAGTGACAAGTACGTGGGGACGGTGTAGTGACAAGTACGTGGTGTAGTGACAAGTACGTGGTGTAGTGACAAGTACGTGGGGACGGTGTAGTGACAAGTACGTGGGGACGGTGTAGTGAGAAGTATGTGAGGACGGTGTAGTGACAAGTACGTGGTGTAGTGACAAGTACGTGGTGTAGTGACAAGTACGTGGGGACGGTGTAGTGACAAGTACGTGGGGACGGTGTATATTAAGCATTCATTGTTATACGGGATGAGGAGTCGAAAATTAATTGAAATATGGGCTGGGGGCAGAGTTTCTTCCAGGCATGTCTTCGGGGGGGGGGGCTTAGCCGCCCCCCGAAATTTTTTTACCGCCCCTCCCCCCCCCCCCCCCCCCGAACGAAATGAAATTTATATAATTTATATAGAAAATATATACTTTTAACAGTTCGCCCCCCCCCCCCCCCCAAGAAAGTCTACCGCCTTCCCGAAAATTTCAAGTACCCCCCCCCCCGGAGAAAAAGTCTGGAAGAAACACTGGCTGGGGGGGGTCAAACATTAATTGTTAGAATAGGATATGGGGGGTCAAACATTAACTGTTATAATAGTATGTGGGGTCGAGGGGTGTCCCTACAGGAGTAATGACCCCCCCCCCCCCCCCCACACCTACAATCCTCCAGAGTTCTCTATCCTGCGCCCATCTCTCCAACTCTTTCAGCTAACCACCAATTTTGCCAGCAGCTTTTAGCGCGGCCATCTTGTTTCGTGATTTTTTTTTTTTTTTGCATGTCTACACGGTGATGTGACTAGAAATTTTTTCTTAAAGATTCACCAATGAGATTACATGAAGCAGATTATGTACTGGACAGAGTGACCAAACCTTCCGGCCAGATGGCCACATTGAAATGTTTTGCCAGGGCCATGGAGGGAGAGAACCTGGAGCCACCTGTGTGGTACAGGAATGGGGAGCTGCTCACTACAGGTGTGTGGGTGTGTGTGTGGGTGTGTGTGGGTGAGGTGTGTGTGTGAGGTGGGTGGTTGAGGTGTGTGTGTGGGTGAGGTGTGTGTGTGTGAGGTCTGTGTGTATGAGATGTGTTTGTGTAGGTGGGTGAGGTGTGTGTGGGTGTGTGTGGGTGTGTGTGGTTGAGGTATGTGTGGTTGAGGTGTGTATATGGGTGAGGTGTGTATAGGTGCGTGGGTATGGTGTGTGGTGTGTGGGTGAGGTGCGTGTGGGTGACGGTGAGGTATATGTGGGTGAGATGTATGTGTGAGGTGTGTGTTTGTGAGGTGTGTGTGGGAGAGGTATATGTGGGTGAAGTGTGTGTGTGAGGTGTGTGTGAGTGTGTGTGTGTGAGGTGTGTGTGGGTGTGTGGGTGTGGTGTGTGTGTGAGGTGTGTGTGGGTGAGGTGTGTGTGTGAGGTGTGTGTGTGTGAGGTGTGTGTGTGTGAGGTGTGTGTGGGTGAGGTGTATGTGTGAGGTGTGTGTGTGTGAGGTGTGTGTGTGTGAGGTGTGTGTGGTTGAGGTGTGTGTGTGGGTGAGGTGTGTGTGTGAGGTGTGTGTGTGTATGAGGTGTGTTTGTGTAGGTGGGTGATGTGTGTGTGTGTGTGGGTGTGTGTGACGTGTGTGTGGTTGAGGTGTGTGTATGTGTGAGGTGTGTATAGGTGTGTGGGTGTGGTGTCTGGGTGAGGTGCGTGTGAGTGACGGTGAGGTATATGTGGGTGAGGTGTGTGTGGGTGTGTGTGATGTGTGTGTGGGTGAGGTGTGTGTATGGGTGAGGTGTGTGTAGGTGTGTGGGTGTGGTGTGTGGGTGAGGTGCGTGTGGGTGTGGTGAGGTATATGTGGGTGTATGTGTGAGGTGTGTGTGGGTGTGGTGTATGTGTGAGGTGTGTGTTTGTAAGGTGTGTGTGGGCGAGGTATATGTGCGTGAGGTGTGTGTGGGTGAGGTATATGTGAGTGAATTGTGTGTGTAAGGTGTGTGTGAGGTGTGTGTGAGGTGTGTGTGAGGTGTGTGTGAGGTGTGTGTGAGGTGTGTGTGAGGTGAGGTGTTTGGGTGTGAGGTGTGTGTGGTTGAGGTGTGTTTATGGGTGAGGTCTGTGTGGGTGAGGTGTGTGTGTGAGGTGTGTGTGTGTGAGGTGTGTGTTGGTGAGGTGTGTGTGGGTGAGGTGTTTGGGTGTGAGGTGTGTGTGGTTGAGATGTGTGTGTGAGGTGTGTGTGGGTGAGGTGTGTTTATGGGTGAGGTCTGTGTGGGTGAGGTGTGTGTATGGGTGAGGTGTGTGTGTGTCAGGTGTGTGTGTGTGAGGTGTGTGTGTAAGGTGTGTGTGGGTGAGGTGTGTGTGGGTGAGGTGTTTGGGTGTGAGGTGTGTGTGGTTGAGATGTGTGTGTGAGGTGTGTGTGGGTGAGGTGTATGTAGGTGTGTGGGTGTGGTGTGTGGGTGAGGTGCGTGTGGGTGAGGTGTGTCTGGGCGAGGTATATGTTGGTGAGGTGTGTTTGGGTGAATTGTGTGTGTAAGGTGTGAGGTGTGTGTGTGTGAGGTGTGTGTGAGGTGTGTGTTAGGTGTGTGTGTGTGAGGTGTGTGTGAGGTGTGTGTGAGTTCTGTGTGTGTGAGGTGTGTGTGAGGTGTGTGTGTGTGGTGTGTGTGAGTTTTTTATGAGGTGTGTGTGTGAGGTGTGTGTGAGGTGTGTGTGAGTTGTGTGTGAGTTGTGTGTGAGGTGTGGGTGTGAGTGAGGTGTGTGTGTGAGGTGGGTGTGAGGTGTGTGTGAGTTGTGTGTGAGGTGTGTGTGTGTGAGGTGTGTGTGAGGTGTGTGTGTGAGGTGTGTGTGAGGTGTGTGTGTGTGTGGTGTGTGTGAGTTTTGTGTGAGGTGTGTGTGTGAGGTGTGTGTGTGTGTGTGTGAGTTTTGTGTGAGGTGTGTGTGTGTGTGTGAGTTGTGTGTGAGTTTTGTGTGAGGTGTGTGTGTGAGGTGTGTGTGAGGTGTGTGTGTGTGAGGTGTGTGTGAGGTGTGTGTGTGTGAGGTGTGTGTGTGAGGTATGTGGGGTGAGGTGTGTGTGAGTTGTGTGTGTGTGAGGTGTGAGGTGTGTGTGAGGTGTGTGTGGGTGAATTGTGTGTGTGAGGTGTGAGGTGTGTGTGTGTGAGGTGTGAGGTGTGTGTGAGGTGTGTGTGAGGTGTGTGTGTGAGGTGTGTGTGGGTGAGATGTGTGTGTGAGGTGTGTGTGGGTGTGGTATATGTGTGAGGTGTGTGTGGGTGAATTGTGTGTGTGAGGTGTGAGGTGTGTGTGTGTGAGGTGTGAGGTGTGTGTGAGGTGTGTGTGTGAGGTGTGTGTGTGAGGTGTGTGTGGGTGTGGTGTATGTGTGAGGTGTGTGTGAGGTGTGTGTGTGAGGTGTGTGGGGTGATGTGTGTGTAGGTTAGGTGTGTGTGTGAGGTGTGTGGGGTGAGTGTGTGGGTGAGGTATATGTGTTTGAGGTGTGTGTGTGAGGTGTGTGTGTGCGGTGTGTGTGGGTGAGGTGTGTGTGGGTGATGTGTGTGTGTGAGGTGTGTGTGGGTGAGATGTGTGTGTGAGGTGTATGTTGGTTTGAGGTGTGTGTTAGAAGTGTGTGTTAGAAGAGGTGTGTGTGTGAGTTATGTGTATGTTGTATGTGAGGTATGTGTGTGTGTGTGGGTGTGGGTGTTGTGTATGCTGTCATTCTGTGTGTGGGTGTTGTGTTGTGTGTTGTGCGGGGTAAGTTTTGTGTGTTGTTGTCGTGAGTCGGGTGAGCTTAACAACACCCCCCCCCCTGAATATTTCAAGCCACCCCCCTCCCCCCCCAAAGAAATAAGTGAAGGAAACACTGCTCAACAAGCGCAGTTGATTAAAGAACCCACTACCATACCTGTGGCACTACAATACCTGTGGCATTTAAAGAACCCACTACCATACCTGTGGCATTTAAAGAACCCACTACCATACCTGTGGCATTTAAAGAACCCACTAATCTACTTGTTGCATATAAACAACCCACTACCATACCTGTGGCAGTTAAATAACCCACTACCATACCTGTGGCAGTTAAAGAACCACTACCATACCTGTGGCAGTTAAATAACCCACTAATCTACCTGTGGCAGTTAAATAACCCACTACCATACCTGTGGCAGTTAATGAAACCACTACCATACCTGTGTCAGTTGGTTAAAGAACCCATTACCAGACCTGTTTCAAACTACGATTTGTATGGTGACGAGAGTCTCTGTGTTTAGCACCATAACTGTGGCGCTCAGTGCTCAGTTTTTTAATCCATCAGACAACTTGCCAGACAAAACCAGGTACAGTTTTGGTGCTCGTGACACCCGAGCTGACCCATCAGGAACCTGAACAAGTCTACAGACACCGCCTGCTTCCAGTGTAACATCAGCAACAGTGAAGGCTACATCTTTTATGACGGTTTCCTCAAGGTCGTAGGTAAGATAATGCTATCATTTGTGATATTTACACTATAAATACTCAACACACACACACACACACACACACACACACACAACACAAACACACACACACACAACACACACACACACACACACACACACACACACACACACACACACACACACACACACACACACACACACACACACACACACCACACACACACACACACACACACACACACACACACACACACACACACACACACACACACACACACACACACACACACACACACACACACACACACACACACACACACACCACACACACACACACACACACACACACACACACACACACCACACACACACACACACACACACACACACACACACACACACACACACACACACACACACACACACACACACACACACACACACACACACACACACACACACACACACACACACACACACACACACACACACACACACACACACACACACACACACACACACACACACACACACACACACACACACACACACACACACACACACACACACACACACACACACACACACACACCACACACACACACACACACCACACACACACACACACACACACACACACACACACACACACACACACACACACACACACACACACACACACACACACACACACACACACACACACACACACACACACACACACACACACACACACACACACACACCCACACACACACACACACACCACACACACACACACACACACACACACACACACACACACACACACACACACACCACACACACACACACACACACACACACACACACACACACACACACACACAACACACACACACACACACACACACACACACACACACACACACCACACACACACACACACACACACACACACACACACACACACACACACACACACACACACACACACACACACCACACACACACACATATATATATAATTTTATAATATATACCATCTGTTAAACAATTTCTGCTCGCTGTTTTACGGGTGAACTAATCTTTAACCGCTCCTCCCCACTAATCTCTGACCCCCCCTCCCCACTAATCTCTAACCCCTCCTCCCATAGCCCCTCCTCCCACTAATCTCTAACCCCTCCCCCCCACTAATCTCTAACCCCCTCCTCCCCTAGCCCCTCCTCCCCTAACCCCTCCTCCCCACTAATCTCTAACTCCTCCTCCCACTAATCTCTACCCCTCCTCCCCTTACTCCTCCTCCCCACTAATCTCTAACCCCTCCTCCCCCACTAATCTCTAACCCCTCCTCCCCTTACTCCTCCTCCCTACTAATCTCTAACCCCTCCTCCCCACTAATCTCTAACCCCTCCTCCCCTTACTCCTCCTCCCCACTAATCTCTAACC